>NC_091991.1:169823732-169929256 GCF_044704955.1 Pristiophorus japonicus | reverse complement strand
CACGTGGCAAATCGTTTACGCCCCGTTACGGGAATTGCAAACAAGGCGAATTGCTCCCCCCTCCTCCCCCCTCCTCCCCCCTTCCCCTCCCTCCCCCCCCTCCCATCCCCCCTCCTCTCCCTCCCTCCCTCCCTACCCCCCCTCTCCCTCTCCCCCTCTTCCCCCCCCCCTCTCCCCCCCCTCCTCTCTCTCCCCCCCCTCCTCTCTCTCCCCCCCCCTCCTCTCTCTCCCCCCCCCCCTCCTCTCTCTTCCCCCCCTCCTCCTCTCTCTCCCCCCTCTCCCCCCTTCTTCCCCCCCTCTCCCCTCTCCCCCTCTCCCCCCCCCCCCCTCCCCTCCCTCCCCCCTCCCCCCTCCCCCCTGTGTCTTTCAACTTAAGCACACATGGCAGGGAGCTGTAGATACACATGATAAACCATCCACGGCTGTGGACCCAGGCAGCTCACGTCTGATTAACTTCAGCTATGCCAAAGGAGGTCTTATTTGGTGTCATTTACCACTGTCCCGTCAGCTTTATATTTTGTGTCAGTTGTGGCTCAGTGGGTGGCAGCCCTGCCTCTGGGTCAGAAGATTGTGGGTTCAAGTTCCATTCCAGAGACTTCAGCACAAAAATCGCACTCCAGCGGAGTACTGAGGGAGTGCTGCGCTGTCGGAGGTGCCGTCTTTCAGATGTGACGTGAAACCGAGGCCCCGTCTGCCCTCTTAGGTGGATGTAAAAGATCCCATGGCACTATTTTGAAGAAGAGCTGGGGAGTTATCCCTGGTGTACTGGTCAATATTTATCCCTCAATCAACATGACAAAAACAGATTATCTGGTTATTATCACATTGCTGTTTGTGGGAGCTTGCTGTGCGCAAATTGGCTGCCATGTTTCCTACTTTATAACAGTCACTACATTCCAGAAAGTGCTTCATTGGCTGTAAAGTGATTTGGGACATTTGGTGGTCGTGAAAGGCGCTATATAAATGCAAGTCTTTCTTTTTTTTCTTTTCAAATGCCCGATTTATATCTTTGAAATAAATAACGTAAGTGGATTTTGAAGGTGCCATTTTAATTTGCCGTGTCTTTTATTGCAATGAGAAGGGAGGAATAATACCAAGATGTTGTGGACCATAGCAATTCAGTATAATTTGGAACCGCCATCTGCATTGTCCATCATTCACAACGGGGTGCCCTATGTAATGTGGGGGGCAGGGAGAATGAGTGGAGGGGAGAGAGAGAGAGAGAGAGAAGGGAGAGAGAAAACATCAGTTGGAAAGAGATTTGTGCAATTTGGAAGAGCATGTTCAAAAGAAGAGAGAATATCCAACTGGGTTAAGATGGAGGGGCTAAAAATGGTCTTTGATGGCAGCCATTTTACATCCCGCTCTATTTTCTTTTCTAAAATAAATGGGGCAGGATGTAAAGCAGACTGCCGATTGGCTAGCACCGGGTGTAAAACAGGCTGCCGATTGGCCATCACTGGGTGTAAAACAGGCTGCCGATTGGCTATCACTGGGTGTAAAACAGGCTGCCGATTGACTATCACCCGGTATAAAACAGGCTGCCGATTGGCTAGCACCTGGTGTAAAACAGGCTGCCGATTGGCCATCACTGGGTGTAAAACAGGCTGCCGATTGACTATCACCCGGTATAAAACAGGCTGCCGATTGGCTAGCACCTGGTGTAAAACAGGCTGCCGATTGACTATCACCCGGTATAAAACAGGCTGCCGATTGGCTAGCACCTGGTGTAAAACAGGCTGCCGATTGACTATCACCCGGTATAAAACAGGCTGCCGATTGGCTAGCACCTGGTGTAAAACAGGCTGCCGATTGGCTAGCACCTGGTGTAAAACAGGCTGCCGATTGGCCATCACTGGGTGTAAAACAGGCTGCCGATTAGCTGTCACCCATTTTGGGCTGTCACCAATATTCTCTTCAAGCTACACTCCGGGGATCCCGCGGAGTCAGTGAGCCAGCTCTTAAATTGAAAAAAAAAGCGCTTGCGCGGAATTTTGAATAGGCCGTGCGGCCTGTTAAAGGGGTCGGATGGCCTAAAAGAAAATGACAGGGCACATTGACTACCATCCAAGGCCAATTTCACCCAGAGAGTGCGTATTCCACTCTGCGTCAAGGCTGACAGGACCAATATTTTTCAGTATTTTTTTAACAAAAATTCAGCAATCGGTGTTAGAATAAGTAGGGGATTCATTTTCTTGAGAAACAAAATTTTACTGAGAAACTTAGTTTTACAAACTCAATTTCAGGATGAACAGGAGAGTTTTAATTGGATAATCCCCGCCCCCCCCCGCATCCCCCCGCCCCCCCCAATGTCACGCCCTTCACCCCTCCACTGCTAAACCTGTTGCTTGAGAATCATTTTGATGGACATTAGGTTGATGCGCAGGGAAATTAAGCCTCAAGGCCGATAATGGATGTTAATTGATTGAACTTGACGTTTGATTAACGAGTTAAAGCACTTGGGACTATTTGCCTTGCATCCCCTCGTTTTATCATTGTGATCGGAATCGGTTGGAATGAACATTCATCGATTAAAGATTAGGACGAGTGTGCACACAGCCCCCCCCAGGCAGAAGCTGACAAGACAAAGGCATCTGCCAATTGAACAGTCGCTGGCATTGCTGGGGGAATCGGCGTCACGTCCCACCCGTGGCCACAAGGGCAGAAGAGAGGCAGGAGAAACTAGAATAAATCTCGTCGCACTGTATTCTGCTGACCCGTGGTTCTGCTGAACGATTGTGCTCTCAGCTCCACTGGCGGAAAAGGGAGGCAAAAATTCAGAATTCCATTCAAAATCATTGTTTACTCGAGTTAATTCCACCGTAACGACATTAGAAAAAGTAGTTAGATATCAGTGGGGGAGGGCCGGGGGGGGGGGCGGACTAACCACGAGGCGGTGGGGGCTGCAGCCCCAGGACCACCAAATAAATGTAGGAAAAAAATATAAGGCCTCCCAAACAGGCTGAAAAGAATAGACAATAAGAGAGGATAAACAAGACCGAGGAAAATGTTGTTTATTGGCCTAACGTGTACATACCTAATTTTGCAGAGACAAGATCTTTACTATTTATCTGTGTTATTACTTAACTGTGTTATTATACAATATATTTAATATCTAAAATATATGTTAATATATATTATAGTATAAGTCTACCATAGTAATTTGTTACATTTATATGTAATGTAATGAACATTGTTACTTTGGGCCCTAATAAAGCCAGGCCAGGTTTGTACCTGTGTTAGTTTATAGTATTCAGACTATTGAGTTATTACATACATAACAAACATAACTAACGGCCCATTTGGATCAGTTTGTCCCAGGCCCATCAGGCCCTTAATCCAGCCCTGGGGATGGTGCGCTGGGGGGGGGGGGGGGGGGGGTGGGGGGGGGGGCTCGTCAGCGAACCCATTCAAGTTACTTTTTTTTAAAAACGTAGCCAATTGTTTTCTTGCCTTTGCACGAGATTCCTCTGTGCTGCTTTAACCCCCATCGTTAGCCCATCGGTAACCTGCATGTCTTATAGCACATTATCGCGTGCTCTAAGTGGAAGAAGAGCATCTGGGAGGGCTCCGAGCACCTTGAGTCTCGTCGCCGAGAGCATGCAGAAAACAAGCGCAGACAGCGGAAGGAGCGTGCGGCAAACCAGACTCCCCGCCCACCCTTTCCTTCAACCACTGTCTGTCCCACCTGTGACAGAGACTGTAATTCCCGGATTAGAACATAGAAACATAGAAAATAGGTGCAGGAGTCGGCCATTCAGCCCTTCAAGCCTGCACCACCATTCAATAAGATCATGGCTGATCATTCCCTCAGTACCCCTTTCCTGCTTCCTCTCTATACCCCTTGATCCCTTTAGCCGTAAGGGCCATATCTAACTCCCTCTTGAATATATCCAATGAACTGGCATCAACAACTCTCTGCGGCAGGGAATTCCATAGGTTAACAACTCTGAGTGAAGAAGTTTCTCCTCATCTCAGTCCTAAATGGCCTACACCTTACCCTTAGACTGTGTCCCCTGGTTCTGGACTTCCCCAACATCGGGAACATTCTTCCCGCATCTAACCTGTCCAGTCCCGTCAGAATCTTCTATGTTTCTATGAGATCCCCTCTCATCCTTCTAAACTCCAGTATGTAAAGGCCCAATTGATCCAGTCTCTCCTCATATGTCAGTCCAGCCATCCCTGGGATCAGTCTGGTGAACCTTCGCTGCACTCCCTCAATAGCAAGAGCATCCTTCCTTAGATTAGGAGACCAAAACTGAACACAATATTCCAGGTGGGGCCTCACCAAGGCCCTGTACAACTGCAGTAAGACTTCCCTGCTCTTATACTCAAATCCCCTTGCTATGAAGGCCAACATACCATTTGCCTTCTTCACCACCTCCTGTACCTGCCAACTTTCAATGACTGATGAACCATGACAACCAGGTCTCGTTGCACCTCCCCTTTTCCGAATGTGCCGCAATTCAGATAATATTCTGCCTTCGTGTTTTTGCACCCAAAGTGGATAACCTCACATTTATCCACATTATACTGCATCTGCCATGCATTTGCCCACTCATCTAACCTGTCCAAATCACCCTGCAGCCTCTCGGCATCCTCCTCACAGCTCACACCACCACCCAGTTTAGTGTCATCTGCAAACTTGGAGATATTACACTCAATTCCTTCATCTAAATCATTAATGTATATTGTAAAGAGCTGGAGTCCCAGCACTGAGCCCTGCAGCACCCCACTAGTCACTGCCTGCCATTCTGAACTGGACTGACCAGTCACTGCCTCCCATACTGAACTGGACTGACCAGTCACTGCCTGCCATACTGAACTGGACTGACCAGTCACCTGAGAACTCACTTTTTGAGTGGAAACAAGTCTTCCTCGATTTCCAGGAATGATGATGATCCTGCGTGCCTCAAAGCGCCTCACGTACCATCAGTATGAAATGAACGCCACGGTTATGTGGGCAAAATGTGGCAGCCATTGCCCGCATAGCAAGATCCCACACAGCAGCGATGAGTGAATGATCTGTTCATTGGTGCGAAGGGAGAGCTGTGGTCCAGAGACCAGGAGAACTACCCTTTGCTGTTCCTCCGATAACGCCACGGCATCTACAACTTCCATCAGAAGCAGCAGGCAAGGTGGGGCTTTTGCTGAATGTCTCATGCGAAGGGTGGCGTCTCCCAACAGTGTAGCACTCCAGCATAAGGCTAGATCATGGGCTCAAGTCCCGGAGCGGAAGCCACAATCTTCTGACTCAGAGATGAGTGTGCAATGAACTCCGCCAAGCTGACAGGCCCTGAATCTCCCGGTCTCCAGCTCACCAGGTTAACAAATGCGTCAAAATAATGCAAAAGGAATTCCATCCAAGCAGGCTACATCATTTAATGCAAATACAGCTTTCTACCCTTTAATGTTTAAATATTGAATCATCCATTACTAGTTTCAATTATCCCAATAACTGGATTTTTGATGACCATTGTAATATTATTGCACAACATCAACTTGCACTTATAGAGGGCCTGTAACATTGAAAAAACATCCCAAAGTGCGTTGCAGACAGAAGGATCAAATTGGATGCCACGTCAAAGAAGGAGCTATGGACAGGGGTGACCACAAGCTACGCCAAAGAGTTGACCTTTAAGGAGAGTCTTAGGAGGAGTGGGAGGTGGAGAAATGGAGGGGTTTAAGGTGGTGAATTTAAGGAGTGTGGGGCCTAGGCAGCTGAAGGCACGGCTGCCTATGGTAGATTTACTGTTCGCACAAACAATTTACACCCAATCCCCGATTTACCCCCCTCCCCCTTTACAGCCCGCCCGATTTACACCCCACCCGATTGATACCCGGTCTGATTTTCACCCTGCCCTATTTATACCCGGTCTTATTTACACCCCACCCAATTTACACCCAGTCCGATTTATACCCTGCCCGATCTATACCCGGTCTGATTTACACCCCGCCCCATTTACACCCGGTCTGATTTACACCCCGCCCCATTTTACAGCCCGCCTGATTGACTTCAATAGCTGCTGATTCTTTATTGCCCATTTTGCTCTGTTGCCGATGACGAATTGCGCCCTCTGGCCTTGATGCCAGCGGAGTCCTGTGCTGAAGGGATACCTGGTTCCAGTTGTGGAAGTATTTCCGGAGCTCGTGTCATTGTACCAAAAAAAACTTTTCTTTTGTAACCCCCGTTATGTAAGAAAAACAGTGAAAAAGAATAAGGAAAAGTTTCATTTACCTTGGCAGTTACAGCTTTGATGTTCGCAGGCATGACACATTCAAAAGCGTTTAAATGTTTTTCTCTGGAAAAAATAATTGGCTCAGTCTTCTGTTTCTGTAAATATTCTTCTTTGTTTAAAATATCTAAAGGGCAAATATTGAAGTTAATATAATGATCCAGAGCTGTTCTTGTTTGAGCAATGATTCCATGGGGTCCTTTTGTTCTAAGCACTCACTCTTTGCAATTATCTCCCTCCTGTTCCCCGCGGTCAATGCCTCATACTGGGGTATGATTTCAGAGGCTCTGCTGCCATCCTGCATCTTACCCACGTGGGGATCTGGGCATTACCAGGTTGTTCAACCATACAGAACTATCACAACCTCACCCTTTACCCACATACGCACATTTCCCAGCAGTCATCACCGATGGTGATCAGGAAAGTAAACCCAGGCTGATATTTTCTGTTCCTCGCCACTGACATTTGTGCCAATAACAATACTCCGCAATGCAAGTCTTGACAAGATCAGCCAGACACCCTCTCGGCCTATATGGTTCAGTCCAGTTCAATACTGGACGGCGCACTTGTCAAGTGAGCCATTGGACTTGGGCACAAAAATCTAGGCCGACACTCCAGTGTCGTACTGAGGGAGTGTTGCACCCTTCCCCTGCCTCCCCCCTCCAGCCCCAATTCATCCCATCCTCCTGATCCTCTGCTGGCCCCGATTCACCCCCATACCCCTGATTCTCCAGGCCCCGATTCCCCTCCCCACCACCCCCTGATTCTCAGCCAGCCCCAATTCATACCCACCCCTGAACCCCGATTCACCCCCTGCCCCGCCCCATGACCCCTCCCTCCGGCCTAGTGCCGCAAGCGTACCTGTCCACAACCTGCCTCTCCACCTGGCTGGCTGTGGGCGGGAATCAGAGCTTTGAAATGCTAATCAGGCCCTGCCGTTAACAATTCGGCAGGGCCTGCGATAATCCCATCCTCTCAGGTTTCCCGGCTGCTTTCTCGCCACCCTCGCTCCCCAACCGCCTCGAAATAAAAATTCTGGCCGTTATCGCTGTGTCTCTCCCTCTCTCTCTCCACAGGGTGCCGCCTGACCGGCTGAGAGTTTTCCGACAATTGCTGTTTTAGTTTTTAAATTTCAGATTCCCAACATCTGCAGTATTTTGTTTTTGTAAAAAGGTGGTGGGTTCGGGGAGCC
Organism: Pristiophorus japonicus; assembly: GCF_044704955.1. Taxonomy (NCBI): domain Eukaryota; kingdom Metazoa; phylum Chordata; class Chondrichthyes; family Pristiophoridae; genus Pristiophorus; species Pristiophorus japonicus. Next base: position 169,921,828 of record NC_091991.1, on the reverse strand, counting down.
CGGCGGCTCCAGCAGTGGAAGAGCCAGGGGGCAGAATCCAAGTCCCAGCCTGACTGATGATATCCTAACCTCAACTGGGAGCTGTTCACGCATTTCTTTGAGCGCGGGGGTGGGTGATAATGAAGGTGATCAATTGGGTCACGCGTGTAATATTTGCATCTGTGAGTATGCTCACAGGTTTGTAGAGCTGTTGACAAAAATAGTTGTAGAGCTGTTGACAAAAATAGTTGTGGAGCTGTTGACAAAAATAGTTGTAGAGCTGTTGAAGGGGCTGCTCCTCGATTTCTGGCTGCACTTCAGTCCCATGCTCCTGAAGTTTGGGCATCATATGCGGAGGGTAGCAGGCAGGTCGGAAGGCCTCCTCGGAGGACTACTCTTGGGCATGGCCAAGGTGGCCATGAACCGGTCCAGGCAGCAGGCAGTTGAGGGGTTCGTTCAGCCCGACTGCTTGCCTCTCTTCCGCGGCTACGTTCACGCCAGGGTGTCCCTGGAGATGGAGCACGCGGTGTCCACCGGTGCGCTCGCGGCCTTCCGCGAGAGGTGGGCGCTGGAGGGACTGGGGTGCATCATCACCCCCCCCCCCCCCCCCAGCAACCAACTTTTAATTTGAGCTCATTTTTCCTTTAAAGTTTTATTTGGAATTTTTGGGTTCTCGTGCCCTTACCAAAAGGGGGCGCTTGATCATGCTCAAAATAGTTGTAGAGCTGTTGAGTTGAGAATGATGCCCACAAGGCTCAATAAAACCCCAGCCAGTTGGGTTCGGGGGATCCACAATGCGGCAGCTGGTTGTGAGCCTGGTGTATGAACTGGTAATGTGTGGTGTGATTGTGAAACCTTTTGCTAATAAACCAACTAGTTCTGAATAGCAATGTGTTCCGAAGCGAAGAACCTAGCAAGCAAATACATTACAACGCGGAAGCTGAGCCTCGACAAGGCGATTAAAGACTGGAGTCATTACAGCTAAGGAGCACTGTGCACGAGTCCAGAATATTCTGTCCTCACAACTGCACAAGGAAACGTGGTGGGTGGTAATGGTGCCCCTAAGGACCTGTAAAAGGGAGGGGAAGAATAAAGTTGTTTCGTTTTCTTCGTAATCAGCATGTTGTGTCCTCTCAGCAGGCTGCAACTGGGGCACCCGACAGCGGAGATGAGAGACTGATGCTTCCAGGTATGCTAAACAGCCTGCAGGCAGTGAACCAACCAAAGGAAGAGGCTGCTGTCTTTAGACACACAAAAAACCACCCCCAAGCCTGCAGGTAGTGAACTAGGAGAGTGGCGATGCTCCCGTCTGTCACATCCTGAGGAGCCTCAGGGCACAACACCCAAAAGAACCTAAACACTCTTACCACAGCCAAACATCTTGCTAGCTGTGCTTCATTTGAGCAGTGAGGGGGAATGCTGCATTGCCTCAAAGGGCTAGACAAAAACAAGGACTCATGATCATCGCGTGTCAAAATACATCCTTGTCATCCTGATGAAAAATCACTGAGTTAGTGATCTCTCCTGCCTTCCACAGACCATCCCTCCCCTCCCCTTTCCCTGTCTCTGTAATGGCTTAAAACAACAACAAATTGAATTTAAATAGCGCCTTTAATGTAGTAAAACATCCCAAGGCACTTCACGGGGCGGGGGTTATAAAACAAGATTTGACACCGAGCCACACAGGGAGAAATTACGGCAGGCGACCAAAAGCTTGGTCAAAGAGGTAGGTTTTAAGGAGCATCTGAAAAGGAGGAGGGCGAGGTAGAGAGGTTCAGGCTTAAAACCTGTTGCGCCTCGAACTTTTTCCTGTCATGACGGATGCTCATCCACCTGAAACGTTAACTCTGTTTCTCTCTCCGCAGATGCTGCCTGACCCGCTGAGTGTTTCCAGCATTTTTCTGTTTTAAGTTCAAATTTCCAGCATCCGCAGGATTTTGCTTTAGTTTAAAAGCACCAATGTCCTGCAGCCAAATATTGTTGCATCTGTGTGCACAGTTCAGAAATGGACAGAACACTTCCTGCTTTGGCTTGTGAGGATAGTCTTGGCACTTAAAGATTCTGAGACTTTGTTTTATCTCACTGACAGCAAAGGGGGCGAGAAAAGACAGCTCGGCTGGAGATCTCATTTTGCCTTTTCATTCATAATATATTGCAAGCATGACCTGTGAATGCGTTTGTTCCTCGCCCGTAGCTCAAATCCGGATCTTTACAAACAAAGTGATGCTCCTTCACATGGACTATTCCCACAGAACAGTTAATGCAGCCAATAATTGGACTCTTCTCACAGGATCACGCTGTGCTCCTCTCGAATTCCTTCTGCCCCGCTCACACCCCACAGAGCGAGTGGAGCACGTTACTTTGTGCTCCACTTGCTCTCTGTGGGTGGGGTGGGGGGGGGAAACGGGGGGATGGGGAACAGTAACCCAAATACAGGTCACGGGGTAGAACTTCCGCGCCCGCCGTCGGAAATCCCGAGAAGAGATTAAGGGGTTATGGGGATTGGGCAGGTAAGTGGACCCGAGTCCATGATCAGATCAGCCATGATCCTATTAAATGGCGGAGCAGGCTCGAGGGGCCGTATGGCCTACTCCTGCTCCTATTTATTGGCCCTGAAATTCCGTTCCGTCACTTCCCGCGGGCAAACGACCTAAAAACAGAAAAAAGATACGCACTTACCTGCTGTTGCTGCACCCGTTGGGACTTCCGTGCCAGATGCCTGCCCTGACTGCCAGTGGCAGCGCATGCACGTTGACACGTGCGCAGGCCTACAGCTGGAGTCACATGGCTCTGGGCAGCCAATCAGGTAAAATATCATAGTAATAGGAGTTCCACAGGGTCCTAAACTCCGATTACTATGATTGTGATAGAGCCCGAAACACCCAAAACACGAATAAAAAATAGAAAATAATTACACTATATTCATTTAAATTAAAGTCATTAATGTCTTAAAAAAAATAATTTCCCGATTTTTAAAAAAGTTTAAAAAAATAAACTTACCATTGTGGGGAGGGTTTTTAATGTTAAAATATGTTTTAATAACTTTATTTTTATATGTTTTTGTGTTTTTTTTTAAAAAACACTTGCGCCTGTAAAAGTCGGCTATGCGCCTGCTTTTTCAGGCGGAAGACTTTTGAAGAATTTGTTCGCGTAAAAGTTGGAAATTTCCACTGACAAGTGTCCTCGGTCCCAAGATGCGGCCATCTGTCAAACCAGAAACTTGACAGATCGGAAATACCGGTTTCCAGCGCATGCGCATTGCGCGCCGGAAACCGCCATTTCCGATGCCTTCCGGGGGTCCGTAGGAATTGGGGAGGCCGGAACTGTTGCCCAAAGCCCGCCGCGCAGCTGTTACCGTCCCCCAAACGGGGCGCTATGCAATTCCCGCCCCCCAACCCCCTACTTGTAACCCAGTGAGCAGATTTCACCGTCCCACCAGCCTGAAACTTTTGTGGCCAAGAGATGGTAGGTCTTTACCTGGTTTGCAGATGTCAAACTCCATGGCCTCTCCAGAATTGAGTAGCTTTTGCACGAGCATTTTGGCCAGCGGGGTGGGTGAGAACAACACAGGTCGTTTCCGCTGGGTGTGGTGCGGATGGACCAGGCTGTACGGAATCAGGCTGAAATTTCTCTTGATGTCGCTTTCTGGATCGACATCTTCAAGAACACAAGAAAAAAAATGAAAGGAAGATGAATTAATCTCAGGTTTCAGACAAGAATCTTCTGCGACGGGGACTCACAAAGTCAACCTTTATCCCTCGCTATCACAAGTTATCTGGGTCATGATCACATTGCTGTTTGTGGGGGCTTGCTGTGCGCAAGTTGGCTGCCGCGTTTCCTACATTGCAACAGTGACTGCAGTTCAAAAAGTACTTCGTTGGCTGTAAAGCGCCTTGGGACTTTCCTGAGGTGGTGAAAGGCGCTATATAAATGCAAGTTCTTTTTTTTTTACCATCCTGCTTGTCGGCTGAGAATTTCAGAGTCTCAAAAGAGGCCTTTGCTGGACCAGACGGAGAGCTGGTGACTATCCGCACACGTTCACTGCTGTTCATTCTCTTGTACTTGTTATCAGACCTGCTGACAAACTGTCAGGAGAAAAAGAAAAAAAATAAGGAATCAATTTTCAAAGCCAAAATGTAGAAGGAAAGCATACCAATGGAACTGGCCAAGTAATTTCAAAGTACAAAATTCTAGATCAGTACTTGCTGTAAGGATACTGCACAGAAATGCCTCCAGCACGTACTGGAATGGAGGCTGGAGATCAAGTCCCGACCACCCATTACCTCTGTGCTCGCTGACCGACATTGGCTCCCGGTTAAGCAACACCTCGATTTTAAAATTCTCATCCTCGTTTACAAATCCCTCCGTGCCCTCGACCCTCCTGTAATCTCCCCCAGCCCCACAACCACAGCCCGCCCCCCGCCCCCCGCCCCCCCCACCCGAAATGTCTACGCTCCTCGAATTCTGGCCTCGCGCGCATCTCCGATTTCCACTGCCCCTCCATTGGTGGCCATGTCTTCCGGTGCTTAGGCCCTTAAGCTCTGGAATTCCCTCTCTAAACCAAGCCACCTTGCTCTCCTCCTTTAAGATGCTGCTTAAAATCGACCTCTTTGACCTGGCCTTTGGTCACCTGTCCTAATATCTCCTTATCTGGCTTGGTGTCAGATGTTGTCCAATAACCCTCCTGTGAAGTACCCTGGGATAGTTTACGACATTAGCAGTGTTGTATAAAGGCAGGTAGATGTTATTTCATTGAATCTGGACATACTTTGGAAGGCAAACACCAGATGACACTTTGAGGGTAAGATTTGCACATGATGTCCCTTTTACATAAACCCATTCAGGGCATAATGTAGGGACACTGGCGAAGGACAATCACGCTGGGGACCCAGGTATGAATCCCACCCCTGATTATCAATCTTCGGGGACAAGTTTCATGGGATTCCCGCCAAGGCAGTGGATGATAGCAGAGTGCATCATAAGAATATAAGAAATAGGAGCAGGAGTAGGCCACCTGATCCCTCCAGCTTGCTCCACCACTCAATAAGATCATGGCTGATCTGATCATGGACTCAGCTCCACTTCCCTCCCGCTCCCCATAACCCTTTACTCCCTTATCGCTCAAAAATCTGTCTACCTCCGTCTTAAATATATTCAATGGCCCAGCCTCCACAGCTCTCTGGGGCAGAGAATGCCACAGATTTACAACCTTCTGAGAGAAGAAATTCCTCCTCAGCAGTTTTAAATGGGCGGCCCTTTATTCTGAGACTATGCTCCCGAGTTTTAGTTTCCCCTGTGAGTGGAAATATCCTCTCTGCATCTAACTTGTCGAGATAGAAGCAAAATAAAATTATTGGTAGTCGATGGGGAGCTCTTATATCTTCCAAGCACAAATGCAGATCTTGATGGCTGATATGTAGTTGCATGCAAGGCAGGCAAGGAGCAGAGTCAGACTATCTGATCCTTCCAGGAGGGAATGCGCATGTGGTAAAGCAGCTAACATAGTGTGTGTGTGTGTGTGTGTGTGTGTGTGTGCGCGCGCGCGGGAGGCCGTGAGATTAATCTATTCCTATTCATTTTTTGAAGTATTTTTATTTGCGACTGTGGAGAACAAGGTTAAGAGTCCACTGATTAAGGTTCACTTGATTAGCTATCTTTAGATTCTACCCAGAGTCACATCGAATTCCTAGTTACTACCCAGCAGAGTATGGAGGGGCCGGGGAATGTATTTAGAAAGCTGTATTTTTGACAATGAATCTAAGAAAACTGGCAAATTGTAACACATGTAAATAGCAGAAAGAAAGAAGACTTGCATTTATATAGCGCCTTTCATGGCCTCAGGATGTGCCAAAGCGCTTTACAGCCAATAAAGTACTTTCTAAGGCGTACTTACTGTTGTAATGTAGAAAACACGGCAGCCAATTTATGCATAGCAAACTCCCACAAACAGCAATGTGAATTTTTTTCTAGTGATGTTGGTTGGGGGCTGGTCAGGGCACGGGGGAATTGTGCAGTTTGGCCTGAGAGTGTTTCTTTCCAATAATGGTCACACCAGATTGACTAAGCTAAATCCAATAACGAGGCTTTCTGAAGTCTAGAGGGATCGAATGTCATATGCAATAGTCAAAATCCAATAATGAGGTTTTCTATTCGACCTCTACGTAACCAGATATTGTACGCAGAAGGTTTGTCGTAAACAAGGGCTCACAGTGTTCTTTCATGCATGCTACAAGAGAAATATCTGAGTGAAATCTGAACAGGTAATAATGATGAGCTAACTGTTCCTGTAATCGATCCCATGCATTGGTGATTCTAATGAAAACATCTTTCAAAAACTATGGGCATCTTTCCGTGTAAACCCTTTCATCAATCGTGATACTAAGAGTTGGCTAGAAAAAAAAAGGAGGTGACTATTTTCAGATTGGCTGGAGGATGAGGCGTTCTTCAGACAATTATCTGCAATTTGATTTGGCCTTTCAAATACAATTTACTGTTCTGCCGTAATAGTTTTCCATGTAACTATGCTGTCACTGCACAGTGTGACAAATGGCACTGATCTTTGTGATCCTATTCTGCTATGTGTCCTTTGTACACTTAGGAGTCGTCTTCTTAGGCAGTCCCTCAGAATCGAGGATGACTTGCTTCCACACTACAAATGAGTTTGAAGGTGACTGATGAGACCAATGCGGGATCTACAGTCTCTGTCACAAGTGGGGCAGATGGTGGTTAGAGGGACGGGTGGGTGGGGGGCTTGGTTTGTCGTACGCTCCTTCCGCTGTTTGTACTTGGCTTCCTCGTGCTCCTGGCGAAGAGACTCGAAGTGTTCGGCACCTTCCCGGACACTGCTCCTTCACTTTGAGCGGGCTTGGGCCAGGGATTCCCAAGAGTTGGTGGGGATGTTACATTTTTTCAAGGAGGCTTTGAGGGCGTCCTTGAAGCATTTTCTCTACTCTCCTGGGGCTCGCTTGCCGTGACGGAGCTCGAAGTAGAGTGCCTGCTTTGGGAGTCTTGTATCAGGCATGTGGACAATGTGGAGTATTGTACGGGTGTTCAACAGTTGTGCATTGCACCATTATGTTTTTGACAAAAGCAGAGTTTCCGTCCTATTTCAAATAGGGAAAGTGTTTCTATTTTATGCCATGCTGTTTCGAGACATCTAGAGTTAAGATTAAGCTGGCTTCCCTTGTCTAAAATATAACTTGCAGTAAATATAAGATAGTCACTAATAAATCCAATAAGGATTTCAGGAGAAACTTCTTTACCCAGAGAGTGGTTACAAAGTGGAACTCGCTACCACAAAGAATGGTTGAGGCGACTCGCATAGATGTGTTTAAGAGAAAGCTGCATAAGTACATCATAGGAATGTCAAGCGGCTGAAATGAAGGAGAATGAGAGGAATGGTCTGTGTCTAAGCTGTAGATTCTTTGCAATTCTATGTAAAATGGAGCTAAATTGGTAATCGGACCAGGTCAGATGGTTTCATCTGTAAAATAGTCAAAATGCAGAAGCTTTGCCTCAGGCTTCAATTAAATTATACTTGGTTAAAGCATTAATGCAAGGCCTGGATCAGGTGTGAACATCTGCATGTGGAGTCCTTTCTATGCATAGGGTTTTTGAACTTGATTGATGGGCCAACTCTTTACTCAGAGGCTTTTAGTTAAATCCTGGAGATTTGTCTCAGGTGTTTAGTTTCAGGTTAGCCTAATAAGCAGCTAAGCTCCTTCCAGTGTATATCATTTGTGCACCAACCAGCTACAGCTATTGTAACAATGATGATCCTCAACTGTTGTACCAAAAAGCCTTGTCGCCTAACTAACCGTATAAAAATACATTCCAAAATAGATATTTTAACCCATTGGGGTGTAATTTTCTCTTTATTGTATCCCAATTATTTTTAACATCAGTAACTTGCTGTGTCATATGACCTCTGGATTATCTTACTCGCAAATAAATCTGATTATTAATTTTAGCCTGAACTTAAGGCCTGACAGTTTGGTATTTACTCCCTTTTGGAATAGACAGGAGACTGTAGTGGTCTCAAGGGATAGGTAAGGGCATCAAGAGATAGAAACATAGAAGCATAGAAACATAGAAATTCACAGCGCAGAAGGAGGCCATTTCGGCCCATCGTGTCCACACTGGCCGACAAAGAGCTGCACGGCCCTTGGTCAGCAGCCCTAAAGGTTACATATAAACCTATGAACAATGATGTAAAGGCAAAGAGCACCCAGCCCACCTCACACAACTGCAACACCCCTTATATTGAAAGATTCTACACTCCACCCCACCCGGAGCCATGTGCTCTCCTTGGAGAGGCAAAAACCAGATAAAAACCCAGGCCAATTTAGGGAGAAAAAAATCGGAGAAAATTCCTCTCCGACCCATCCAGGCAATCGAAACTAGTCCAGGAGATCACCCTGGCCATATTCTATTCCCTGCAGTACACCGTCCAACAAAAGGTCATCCAGTCTAATCTCAATTAGCAGTTCCAGGTCCGTAACCCTGCAGGTCACTGCACTTCAAGTGCCCATCCAACCATCTCTTAAAAGTGGTGAGGGTTTCTGTATCCACCACTCTTCCAGGCAGCGAGTTCCAGATCCCTACAACCCTCTGCATAATTAAGTCTCCTCTCAAATCCCCTTCAAACCTTCCATCAAACACCTTAAAATTATGCCCCCTCGTAATAGACCCCTCCGCCAATGGAAATAGACGCCTACTATCCATGCTACTTTGCTCTGTATCTATGATCCGTCTACCATGTGGGACCTTATCAAAAGCCTTGCTAAAGTCCATATATGCTACATCATACACACTACCCTCATCGACCCTCTTGGCTACCTTCTCAAAAAATTCAATCAGGTTAGTCAATCACGAGATTCCCTGAACAAATCCGTGCTGTCTGTCCCTAATTAATCCTTGCCTTTCCAAATACAGATTTTTCCTGTTTCAGGATTTTGTCCAATAATTTTCCCACCACTGAGGTTAGGCTGACAGGCCTGTGATTACTCGGCCTATCCTTTTTTCCCTTCTTAAACAAGGGTACTACATTAGCAGTCCTCCAATCCTCCCGCACCATGCCCAGATCCAAAGAGGACTGAAAAATGATGATCAAGGCCTCTGCTATTTCCACTTTTACTTCGCTCAACAGCCTGGGATCTTAGCTACTTTCAAAGCTGCTAAACCCCTTAATACTTACATAAGAACATAAGAATTAGGAACAGGAGTAGGCCATCTAGCCCCTCGAGCCTGCTCCGCCATTCAACAAGATCATGGCTGATCTGGCCGTGGACTCAGCTCCACTTACCCGCCCTCTCCCCGTAACTCTTATTGGTTAAAAATCTATCTATCTGTGATTTGAATACATTCAATGAGCCAGCCTCAACTGCTTCCTTGGGCAGAGAATTCCACAGATTCACAACCCTCTGGGAGAAGAAATTCCTTCTCAACTCGGTTTTAAATTGGCTCCCCCATATTTTGAGGCTGTGCCCCCTAGTTCTAGTCTTCCCAACCAGTGGAAACAACCTCTCTGCCTCTATCTTGTCTATCCCTTTCATTATTTTAAATGTTTCTATAAGATCACCCCTCATCCTTCTGAACTCCAACGAGTAAAGACCCAGTCTACTCAATCTATCGTCATAAGGTTACCCCCTCATCTCCGGAATCAGCCTAGTGAATCGTCTCTGTACCCCCTCCAAAGCTAGATATCCTTGCTTAAGTAAGGTGACCAAAACTGCACGCAGTACTCCAGGTGCGGCCTCACCAATACCCTATACAGTTGCAGCAGGACCTCCCTGCTTTTGTACTCCATCCCTCTCGCAATGAAAGCCAACATTCCATTCGCCTTCCTGATTAGCTGCTGCACCTGCAAACTAACTTTTTGGGATTCATGCACAAGGACCCCCAGGTCCCTCTGCACCGCAGCATGTTGTAATTTCTCCCCATTCAAATAATATTCCTTTTACTGTTTTTTTTCCCAAGGTGGATGACCTCACACTTTCTGACATTGTATTCCATCTGCCAAACCTTAGCCCATTCGCTTAACCTATCTAAATCTCTTTGCAGCCTCTCTGTGTCCTCTACACAATCCGCTTTCCCACTAATCTTTGTGTCATCTGCAAATTTTGTTACACTACACTCTGTCCCCTTTTCCAGGTCATCTATATATATTGTAAACAGTTGTGGACCAGCACTGATCCCTGTGGCACACCACTAACCACCGATTTCCAACCCGAAAAGGTCCCATTTATCCCAACTCTCTGCTTTCTGTTAGCCAGCCAATTCTCGATCCATGCTAATACATTTCCCCTGACACCGCGTACCTTTATCTTCTGCAGTAACCTTTTGTGTGGTACCTTATCGAATGCCTTTTGGAAATCTAAATACACCACATCCATCGGTACACCTCTATCCACCATGCTCGTTATATCCTCAAAGAATTCCAGTAAATTAGTTAAACATGATTTCCCCTTCATGAATCCATACTGCGTCTGCTTGATTGCACTATTCCTATCTAGATGTCCCGCTATTTCTTCCTTAATGATAGTTTCAAGCATTTTCCCCACTACAGATGTTAAACTAACCGGCCTATAGTTACCTGCCTTTTGTCTGCCCCCTTTTTTAAACAGAGGCGTTACATTAGCTGCTTTCCAATCCGCTGGTACCTCCCAGAGTCCAGAGAATTTTGGTAGATTATAACGAATGCATCTGCTATAACTTCCGCCATCTCTTTTAATGCCCTGGTATGCATTTCATCAGGACCAGGGGACTTGTCTACCTTGAGATCCATTAGCCTGTCCAGCACTACCCCCCTAGTGATAGTGATTGTCTCAAGGTCCTCCCTTCCCACATTCCTATGACCAGCAATTTTTGGCATGGTTTTTGTGTCTTCCACTGTGAAGACTGAAGCAAAATAATTGTTTAAGGTCTCAGCCATTTCCACATTTCCCATTATTAAATCCCCCTTCTCATCTTCTAAGGGACCAACATTTACTTTAGTCACTCTTTTCAGTTTTATATATCTGTAAAAGCTTTTACTATCTGTTTTTATGTTTTGCGCTAGTTTACCTTCGTAATCTATCTTTCCTTTCTTTATTGCTTTCTTAGTCATTCTTTGCTGTTGTTTAAAATGTTCCCAATCTTCTTGTTTCCCACTAACCTTGGCCACCTTTTCCGCATTGGTTTTTAATTTGATACTCTCCTTTATTTCCTTGGTTATCCACGGCTGGTTATCCCTTCTCTTACCACCCTTCTTTTTCACTGGAATATATTTTTGTTGAGCACTATGAAAGAGCTCCTTAAAAGTCCTCCACTCTTCCTCAATTGTGCCACCGTTTAGTCTGTGTTTCCAGTCTACTTTAGCCAACTCTGCCCTCATCCCACTGTAGTCCCCTTTGTTTAAGCATAGTACGCTCATTTGAGGCACTACTTTCTTACCCTCAATCTGTATTACAAATTCAACCATACTGTGATCACTCATTCCGAGAGGATCTTTTACTAGGAGATCGTTTATTATTCCTGTCTCATTACACAGGACCAGATCTAAGATAGCTTGCTCCCTTGTAGGTTCTGTAACATACTGTTCTAAGAAACAATCCCTTATGCATTCTATGAATTCCTCCTCCAGGCTACCCCATGTGATTTGATTTGACCAATCGATATGTAGGTTATAATCCCCCATGATTACTGCCGTTCCTTTTTCACATGCCTCCATTATTCCCTTGATTATTGCCTGCCCCACCGTGAAGTTATTATTTGGGGGCCTATAAACTACAGCCACCAGTGACTTTTTCCCCTTACTATCTCTAATCTCCACCCACAATGATTCAACATTTTGTTCATTAGAGCCAATATCGTCTCTCACAACTGCCCTGATATCATCCTTTATTAACAGAACTACCCCACCTCCTTTCCCTTCTTGTCTATCTTTCCAAATTGTCAGATACCCCTGTATGTTTAATTCCCAGTCTTGGCCACCCTGCAACCACGTTTCTGTAATGGCCACCAAATCATACCCATTTGTAATAATTTGTGCCGTCAACTCATTTACTTTATTTTGAATGCTGCGTGCGTTTAGGTAAAGTATTTTAATACTAGTTTTTAAACCATGATTTTTAGTTTTGACCCCTCCTGCAGCCCCTTTATATTCAGTGGCCCTTTTTGTTTTTTGCCTTGGGTTTCTCTGCCGTCCACTTTTACTCATCTCCTTTCTGTCTTTTGCTTTTGTCTCCTTTTTGTTTCTCTCTGTCTCCCTGCATTGGTTCCCATCCCCCTGCCATATTAGTTTAACTCCTCCCCAACAGCACTAGCAAACACTCCCCCTAGGATATTGGTTCGGTTCTGCCTAGGTGCTGACCGTCCGGTTTGTACTGGTCCCACCTCCCCCAGAACCGGTTCCAATGCCCCAGGAATTTGAATCTCTTCCTGCTGCACCACTGCTCAAGCCACGTATTCATCTGAGCTATCCTGCAATTTGTACTCTGACTAGCACGTGGCACTGGTAGCAATCCCGAGATTACTACTTTTGAGGTCCTACGTTTTAATTTAGCTCCTAGCTCCTTAAATTCGTCTCATAGGACCTCATCCCTTTTTTTACCTATATCGTTGGTACCAATGTGCACCACGACAACTGGCTGTTCACCCTCCCTCCCTCTCTCACTATATTTATTTCATCCAGAATATCACACTCCTCCTCAATAGCAGTATCTGCATTACCCCTTTCCTTTATGAAAACAGATGCAAAGTGTTCGTTAAGAACCCTTTGTGGTTCTTAATCTTCCACCTCCACACAAAGATTACCCTCATAGTCTCTTAATAGGCACTACCATTTCTTCAGTTACCCTCTTACTCTTAAAATATTTATAGAACATCTTAGGGTTTTCCTTAATTTTACTGGCCAAGAATTTCTTGTGCTCTCTCTTAGCATTCCTAATATCCTTTTTCATTTTGCCTCTTAACTTCCTATATTCCTCTAAAGATTCTAAAGTATTTAGCCGTTGGTATATGACATAAGTGTCCCTTTTTTTCTTAATCTATCCCTGCAAGTCCCTAGACATCCAGGAGGCTCTAGAATTAGTTTTCTTTAAGGGCACATGTTTGGCCTGAGCTTTCCGGATCTCCTCCTTGAATGCCTCCCACTGTTCCGACACTGATTTACCCACAAGTAGCTGTTTCCAGTCCACTATGGCCAAATCACTTCACAACTTAGCAAAATTAGCTTTTCCCCAATTCGGGACTTTTATTCCAGGCCTATTCTTGTCCTTATCCATAACCAACTTGAATCTGACTGAATTATGGTCTCTGGCACCAAAGTGCTCTCCCACTAATACCCCTTCAACCTACCCAGCTTCATTCCCCAAAACTAAATCCAAAACCGCCCCCCCCTCGTGTTGGGCTTGCTACATACTGACTAAAAAAGTTCTCTTGAATGTATTTCAAGAATTCCGCACCCTCTGTACCCTTCACACTAAATTTGTCCCAATCATTATTCGGATAGTTAAAATCCTCTGCTATTACTACCCTATGACTTTTGGACTTCACAGCAATTTTCCTACATATTTGCTCCTCTATCTCCCTCCCACTGTTTGGGGATCTATAATACACACCGAGCAGTTTGATCACCCCTTTTTTATTTTTCAATTCGACCCATATGGCCTCATTTGCTGATCCCTCTAACATATCATCCCTCCTCACCGCTGTAATAGTTTCTTTAGTCAGTACCGCAACCCCCCCCACTTTTTACCCCCCCTCTCTATCTTGTCTAAAAATCCTGTAGCCAGGAATATTGATCTGCCAAACCTGCCCCTCTTTCAGCCATGTTTCTGTAATGGCTATAATATCACACTCCCAAGTGTCTACCTGTGCTCTTGGCTCATCTGCCTTATTCGCTATACTCCTTGCATTAAAGTACATACCATTCAGCACAGGAAGACCTCCTGTTTCCTTTGCCTTAAGATTTGCTTCCTAGATTCTTGCTATCCAATTTCTGCTGTACTTGCTTCCCTTTTGAATTCGTTCTCAGGTTCCATCCCCCTGCCAAGCTAGTTTAAACTCTTCCCAACAGCACTAGCAAAACTTCCCGCGAGGATATTGTTCCCGGCGCTGTTGAGATGCAACCCGTCCGGTTTGTACAGGTCCCATCTTCCCCAGAAGCAGTCCCAATGCCTCAAGAATTTAAAGCCCTCCCTCCTAAACCAATTTTCCAGCCACGTATTCATCCTCTCTATCCTTCTATTCTTATACTCATTAGCATGTGGCACCGGTAGTAACCTGGAGATTACTACCTTTGAGGTTCCACCCTTTAATTTTCTTCCTAGCTAGCTGTGAATGTGGTGCTAAGGCAGATAAATGAGTTTAGGCACAGATCAGCATGATCTAATTAGATGGTGCAGTAGGTTCGAGGAGCTGAATAGCCTACTCCTGTTCCTATGATCCTATATGGTTTCTGGTGCAATATAGTGTAGTTCAGATTTAGTTATTAATCCTGGCACATACTATCCCATACTCAGATTAGGGTGTAGAACTCTCAGTCTACTTACGTTATCTACCTTTCTGTCATGAGCATAAGAAAAAGTGTTTGGAGAAAGTTTGAATCACAGCAATGTTAGAACATGTCGCTGAAACATTGTGTAAGAGAAGAGAAGGGCAGTTTATAAAGTAAGTGCTCTACTCGGAACTCCTTCACAGCAAACGAGCCAAAGGCGGGCAGAGGAAATGTTACAAGGACGCCCTCAAAGCCTCCCTGATAAAGTGCAACATCCCCATTGACACCTGGGAGTCCCTGGCCAAAGACCGCCCTAAGTGGAGGAAGTGCATCCGGAGGGCACTGAGTACCTCGAGTCTCGTCGCTGAGAGCATGCAGAAATCAAATGCAGGCCACGGAAAGAGTGTGCGGCAAACCTGTCCCACCTTCCCCTTCCCTCGACGACCATCTGTCCCACCTGTGACAGGGACTGTGGCTCTCGTATTGGACTGTTCAGCCACCTAAGGACTCATTTTTAGACTGGAAGCAAGTCTTCCTCGATTCTGAGGGACTGCCTATGATGATGACCAGAACTGGGAGGTTAATTCCCATCAGGAAAGACTAACCAGGCTTGGGGCTCTTGTCTTCAGAAAGGAGAAGGCTGAGGGGTGATACAATAGAGGTCTATAAGATTATGAAAGCATTTGATAGGATAGACGAATGTTTCCACTTGTGGGGGAGACCAAAACTAGGGACTATAAATATAAGATAGTCAGTCACTAATAAATCTAATCGAGAAGTCAGGAGAAGCTTCTTTACCCAGAGAATGGTTAGAATGCGGAAATCGCTACCACAAGGGGTAGTTGAGGTGACCAGCATAGATGCATTTAACAGGAAGTTAGCTACACACATGAGGGAGAAAGGAATAGAAGGTTATGGTAAAACAAAATACTGTGGATGCTGGAATCTGAAATAAAAGCAGAAAATGCTGGAAATCTCAGTGGGTCAGGTAGCACCTGAAACGTTAACTCTGTTTTTCTCTCCACAGAGGCTGCCTGACCTGCTGATATTTCCAGCAGAAGATTATGCCGGTGGGTTTAGATGACGAGGGATGGGAGGAGGCTGGTGTGGAGCACAAACATCGGCACGGAGCGGTTGGGCTGGATGTCCTGTTTCTGCGCTGTACATTGTAAGTCAGTCTATGTAACGGTTGACCGCTGGTGCTTCCCCCAGTGCAAGTACTGAAATAATCACCTGTAAAATCTGACCGAAGAAGATGCTCGCTCGTGAGAGACGGGGAGCTTTGGGATCGATGGAGGGCTGTTCGTCAGGTTGTAAATAGCTCTGCAAGAGACAACATCACAGATATCATTGGCTGGGCTAATTAGCTGGTCACGTTTCTACACATGGTATCCAGACATTGTTTCCTGCAAGTTCTACTGGGGCTTAAATCAATTGCATCGCCTCCTTGCTTCAGTGGGCAAGTTAAACTCATTTTGCTCTCATGGTTTATAGCATTATTTCAATCCTTCGATTTTGAAAGTGTCACGTCATTCCCTCTTATCAATCCATTATTCTGCATGCTCCATTACATGTCTACAGCCATTATGGAAAACCCATTATAATTTTGAATATTTTGGTACAAATTCAATATCTTATTTAATTGATTGCAACACAAATCCGTAAATATCTACAGCAGATATAATGCAAAGTGCAACACAATACAACACATACAGTCAGTCCCCTACTTAATGAATCTCGGGCAAATGGAAATGTACATTAAGGAATCAAGTATTGACAAACCAAAACCGTTTTCCATCTTGTGCCCATGCTAGTTAAACAATACATTGAGGGATGTGGACTTGTTAACCCTCTCACTGCCAGTGCATGCCTCAATGGAGAACTTCACTCAGAGTGTCACTCTCACTCGTTAGTAGGTCGTGGATCTTTGGAATTCTCTGCCCCAGAGAGCTGTGGAGGCGGGGTCATTGAGTATATTTAAGGTGGAGATAGACAGACTTTTGAACGATAAGGGAGTCAAGGGTTACAGGGAGCGGGCAGGGAAGTGGAGTTGAGGTCAAGATCAGAACAGCCATGATCTTATTGAAAGGCGGAGCGGGCTGGAGGGGTCAAATGGCCTACACCTGCTCCTATTTCTTATGTTCTTATGTTACTACAAGATTTTGCACATTTTGGCACATCGGGAATTTACGTTGTGAGGCGGTGTAGTGTATTTGCTTCATGGTTTCTTTGCTTAAGAATTCGCGGCTACACATTTGCTGTTAGGAACTAACTGGTTTATTAGCAAAGGTTTAACAATCAAATTGAACCCCACTAGTTCATCCACCAGGTTCACAACTGCACCCCTTATCGTGGAGAAACTGGACTCAATTGACCGGGGTTTTATTGAATCTTGTGAACATAACGTGACTGGCTAAGCCACTCACAGTGCAATAGCCCCACAAGCGGTCTTTGGGAAGTGGGGCTGTTTGGAAATAGATTAACTTCTCCTGATGAGCGTGATTATAGCTTATTTCAAGAGAAAAGCAGCTTGTTCGAGCTTAAATACAGCTCTCAGACTGTGCATTCAGCTAATAATTATACACCCTGAGACTATTCAAAACTGAAAATGTAAAGTTCAAACAAGGAATTTGAAGATTTCGATGTATTGCCTCCCTGCAGTCCAGTGCCTACTAAGTATTTCACCAAAGTAGACACAGATTTCTGTAATGTCAACAATTTAAATAAATGGCAGAAGTTTTGAGGCAAAATAGGTTATTCACTTAATGGAAATTGATTGTACAAAACAGTATAAATTATTCAGAGTGATAGAAAGACAGACCCATAATCCTCGGAGTGTGCTGTATTGATTATCTGTCTCATCTCTACTGCCGCGGTACATCAATCTCTGAATCTTCACCAGGAGCAGCTGCTGAGCTCTGGAACAGAACGATGAAAGTTAAGGATTACACGGACGGGACAGATCTGAGCACTCGCAATCTCGGCATGTTGCAACTTTGATAATGCTGCGGCAGTTTAGATCACTGTCACAAAGCACCATCCTCTTGCCTTCGGGCGTGCAAAGTCCAAAGATGGATGGGCTAAAAAGCTGCTGGTCACTGCCTTCAGCTAAAAGCTTCCGAAGTGGCATTATTTTTTGGATGTTTTTTTTTCTTCCTCTTATTCCCAGTGGACATGAATCAACGGGCACCCCTCCCACCGCCCCCACCCGCCCCCCCACAAAAAAAGCTTTCTAATTCATCATTTGCTGGTATAAATTCATCACTTATCTCTCTTAGAGATTTGAAGGCTAAAGATTGTGAAGGGGGGAAGGATTGGAAATGCTAACACCGGGACAATAGCAGCTGCTTTGTTGTTGCTGGGCTCTGTATCATAAATCTTGCAAGGTTCAGCGGTGTTTTAATCAGCAGAAATTTAACACAGAGATAAGTTCTGTAGCGAGAGCCAGATGAAGAAAGGAAGGAAAGAAGACAGACAGACTTGCACTTATATAGCGCCTTTCACGACCACCAGAAGTCTCAAAGCGCTTTACAGCTAATGAAGTACTTTTTTTGGAGTGTAGTCACTGTTGTAAAGTGGGAAACAAATTGGTTTTATTTGTTTTTATTTCTTTGAGTGCCAGGAGGAGCCAGGTGTGTCTCCACGGGCCCCGTAAGGAAACCTTGGGCCTCCTCTTACCTGGACTGCCACCCCGGCCCCATTCTCATCACTTACCCCCATGCCGGGACCCTTCGATTCTTTCCTATTCACATGATCAAAATTTTTCATAATTAAATAAAAAAAACACTTTAAAATCTCCTCTTAGCCTTTCCACTCCCATCATCTTGGTGAATACCCTGTACCTTCTCTATGGCTTTGATGTTCTTTCTACGTTGGGGTGCCTCAAACTGTGTGCAATACTCTAACCAGAGCTTTGTATAAATATACCGCTACTTATTTCCTTTTGTAGTCTATGCCCCTATTTATGGGGTTCGGTAGCATACTGGTTATGTTACTGGACGAGGATTAATAATCCAGAGACGTAAATTCAAACCCCACCACGGCAGCTGGGGAATTTAAATTCAGTTAACTAAATAAATCTGGAATAAAAAGCTAGCATCAGTAATGGTGACCCTGAAACTACCGGATTGTCGTAAAATAACATCTGGTTCACTGATATCCTTTAAAGGGAAAGACATCTGCTGTCCTTACCTGGTTGGGCCTATATGTGACTCCAGACCCACAGCAATGGGACTGACTCTTAACTGCCCTCTGAAATGGCTTCTGTGGTTCAAGAAGGTGGCTCACCACCACCTTCTCAAGGGCATTGAGGAATGGGCAATAAATGCTGGTCTTGCCAGCAACGCCCACATCCCATGAACAAATAACAATGCCATTAGACTTTTTATGGTTTTATCTACCTGCACTTGCATGTTCAATAAATGATGTATTATGAGTGGGTCATCCACACTCTTCAGTGTCTTTGCATTGTGTGTGTACTCATTGCTTGCTTTTCTCCCAAAATACATCACCGCCCACTTATTCACCGGAGAGTGAATCGACCAGCTGTTTGCCCATTCTGTTAACCTGTCTATGTTGTGCTGAATTCTCTAACAGCTCTCTTCACTGTTTTCCAAACCTCCTGCTTTTGTGTCATCAGCAGATTTTGAGGTTGCGTCCCCTATCACCAAGTCTAAATCATCCGTTTGTCGAGAGTAGAAGTCGACCTAGCACTAACCTCAGGGAGGTATCTCTTCCAACCTTTCTCCTATCCAACAATATTCATTCTCCTTAACTCTTTGGAGGGAATTTTAATCCTAAAATACAGGCGGGTTGCGGTCGGGTGAGAGGTTTAAGTGTCAAAAATCTGAATCCCGATCCCAACCCTCCCACATCCAGTTTTAACGGAGACGGGATGGGTGGGACTGGGTGGCCAACCCGCTCCCATTTAAATATTATAATGAGGCTGTGTGCCAATGTGTGTTAGGACTGCTGGATCCAGAAGCTAAGTGCCTTTCCACTTACTTGCTGGACAGGGTCGATGCTGGGAGGATGCTTCCCCTGGCTGGGGAGTCTAGAACCAGAGGTGACAAGGTCGACCATTTCGGATTGAGATGAGGAGGAATCTATGGAATTCTCTACTCCATAGGGCTGTGGAGATTCAGTCGTTGAGTATATTCAAGACGGAGATCGATAGGTTTTGGGATATTAAGGGAATCAAGGGATATGGGGATAGTGCAGGAAAGTGGAGTTGAGTAGGAGATCAGCGATGATCTTATTGAATGGCGGAGCAGGTTCGAGGGGCCGAATGGCCTACTGCTGCTCCTATTTCATATGTTCTTATGTTCCTGCCTTACCAACGTACCCCATGACCCTTCTGATCTCCCCAAACCTCCTCCATGAGGCTTCCGATCTCCGATCCCCCCCATTGGCCATCCAACATCCCCCCAAGCCCTCCCGCCCTCCTTCTGGTGGCACAGGCCTGCCCATCCGCGAGTCAGCCAGCCTCTCCACCTGGCTGGCTGCGCGGGCGGGAAACAGTGAAGCAAAAGGTTAATCAGGCCCCGTCGTTACATTCGGCAGAGTCTGAGGGAATCCCATTCCCACGGGTTTCCCGACTGTATTCCAACTGCGACCCACCCCCCCCCCCCACCCCGCATCACCAGCCTCCCCCCGTACCCACTGCTCCCAAGTTAAAATTCTAGCCTTTGTTTCTTACATTACATAGTGTTTACACATCAGAAATATTTAATTAGCTGCAAAGCTCTTTGGGACATCCTCAGGTCATGAAAGACACTCTATAAATGCAAGTTAGTTAGTTTCTTTCTTTCTTTATTCTCTTTCTTTCTATCAACTTTCTATCCATTTCCTCCCATCCCACATGCCTGAATTTTTCTAACAAGCCTCTTGTGAGACACCGCACAGAACGCCTTCACAAACTAAAGTGAAATCCAAAATGCATTTCCTACAGATTTGTCTCTGTTTTTTTTGAGCTTGTGTTGAAATTGCGACTTTGCAGCAAGGAAGGTACTTAGGTTGCCGGGCCCTTTAGCTGGGTGGAGCTTGGTGCTGTGTGATGGTTAGGATGCCTGCAGGGACGATACCACCACACTCTCATTGAACTATGCTGAACCTTATTTGAGCTGACAACTGAGTAAGGAGACCGCGATTGTGATCTCTCGCAAATCATTCCGCTCCGCCAAGGAAACCAACTCATTCACATAACCACAACACACTGAACCTAACTGCTCGCAGCTCAGGAAGGCACCAAAACACCCGAGTGTTTCTTTTTTAAGAAACAAATTAGTCTGTGAATAAAAACAGAAAATGCTGGAAATCTCAGCGGGTCAGGCAGCATCTGTGGAGAGGAAGCAGAGTTAACGTTTCGGGTCGATGACCTTTCGTCAGAACTGGAGAGTGTTCAGAAAGAACGGATTTTTAACGAGCACTGAAAGGGGGAGGGGAAGAAAGAACAAAAGGGAAGGACTGTGATAGGGTGGAAGACAGGAGAGATTAGAGAGACAAAAAGGTTGATGGGCCAAGTTGAAATGGTAATTCCAGGAATTAGAGAAACATTAGTCAAGATAAGGTGTGAATGGCGGGATAATGACCAGCTGCCATTAGAGACAAGGAGAAAAAAAGAAACTGGCATTGCCGGGGGGGGGGGGGGGGGGGGGAGGGGGAGGGGGAGGGGGGGGGGGAGGGGGAGGGGGGCGGCGTGGGGGAGCGACTTCACAATTCTGCATCAACGCACAACCTTCCTGACATTTCTATAAACTCCAGTCGAAAACATTCAGTAAATGGCTGGCCTGAACTGGTGGTTGTTATTTTTTTTACTGAATATGTTTGTAGGGGAGCAGCTCAATAATTCAAGACTTAACCCAGAGGATCCAGGCCAGGTCTTCAAAACAAAAGGCCAAAATACCAGAGGAGAATTTGTGTTTACGCAGTGAGTCATGATCTGGAACGCGCTGCTGCCTGAAGGGGCGGTGGAAACAGATTCAATAATAACTTTCAAAAGGGAACTGGATAAATAATGGAAAAGGAAAAAAAAATTGCAGGGCGATGGGGAAAGTGCCTGGGGAGCGGGACTAATTGGACAACTCTTTCAAAGAGGCACGATGGGCCGAATGGCCTCCTTCTGCGCTATATGGTTCTATGATTATACTCCAGTCTTTGTGGGGTATGTTCATTAATGCCAGCAAAATTGTCGGCATGACTATAAAGCAGGTTTCCTCACCCTATAGACATGCCAGTTTTGCTCTTAACATTAGTAACTACAGGAAAATATTAATCCTTGTCAAGCTACCAATCGCAGAAGGGTAGGTTGAGAGTTTGCGCACCTATTGAATATTATTTGGCCGCACGTCTAGCGCTCTGGGCTGGGAGGGAGGTCTGTCAATGTTTGTATACATGTGCGTACAGAGCTCCACTCTGGACTCCTTTATAAATTTGGCTTCATACCGCGATGGAACAACATGGCCAGAGTGTGAGATGGCAGGTTGAACATCTGCCCCCCGATCAGAATTAGGCAATCTGAGCAAGGATAGCACTGGGGATATACCATTGATTTCTGCACATCCAGACTAGGGAACTATCAGCCAGGATTCCTGCTCCCAATAAAAGAAAGAACTTCCATTTATACAGCGCCTTTCACAGCCTCAGGTCGTCCCAAAGCGCCTTACAGCCAATTAAGTACTTTTAGAGTGTACTATTGTAATGTAGGGAACACAGCAGCCAACTTACGTACAGCAAGCTCCCACAAACAGCAATGAGATAATGAACAGATCATCTGCTTTTGTTAATGTTGGTTGAGGGTTAGATATTGGCCAGGACACTGGGGTTAACTCCTCTGCTCTTCCTTGAATAGCGACATGGGATCTTTCATATTCAGCTGAGAGAGCAGACGGGGTCTTGACTTAAATGTCTCATCTGAAAGACGGCACCTCCGACAGTGCGGCAGTTCATCAGCACTGCACTGGAGCGTCAGCCTAGATTTTAGTGCTCAAGTCTCTGGAGTGGGACTTGAACCCACAACCTTCTGACCCAGAGGTGTGGATGCTACTCATTGAGCCACAGCTGACATTCACCCGAAATGGAAAATACTCACAGGTGAATATCAGGATCGGGCTCACTTGTCCCCTCAGTTAAATAGCTCATTAAAGCTTTCTGTGCAGACCCCTGCATGACAATTGGCTATTTGAGTGAGTTAAGTTTGGACTGACTGTGCCCACGTGATCTTTTACCTCAGCTTTCAGGAGAACTAGAACATTGCTTTTTTTTAAAAAAAAAGTCAAAAACAATATTCAGCAGAAATCACACACAGAAATGAAAATTAAAACGCAGAAGTAAAATATTTTTGCCTAATAACTTATGTCACAGGTACATCCAGCCCCAAAACCATCCCCTAACCCAACAGGTAACATTACCCCACCACAGCTGCTGCAAAACTATAGGCCCAGGCTCAAATACTACCAGGACTCTAGAGGTCTGGGCTAATAATCCGGGAGACGTGAGTTCAAATCCCACCACGGCAGCTGGGGAATTTAAATTCAGTGAATTAAATAAATCTGGAATAAAAAGCTAGTGTCAGTAATGGTGATCATGAAACAACCAGGTTGTTGTTGTAAAAACCCATCTGCTTCACTAATGTCCTTTCGGGAAGGAAATCTGCCGTCCTTACCCGGTCTGGCCTATACGTGATTCCAGACCCACAGCAACGTGGGCAACTCTTAACTGCCCTCTGAAATGGCCACTCTGTTGTATAAAAAAACTGCAACGGTGGACTGCAGCTCAAGGGCATTTAGGGACGGGCAATAAATGCTGGTTTTGCCAGCGACGCCCACATCCCGTGAACGAATAAATTAAAAAAATTCAACCTCAACCGCTATTCTCACCCATTCGCCCGAAAAATACCAGAGATCATGAATCCCATTAAAAGACGTATTGGTCATTAAAAAGCACTCGTGCCTAAATAAACGTTTAGTCAGTGTGAACAGAGCCATTTTCTGACTGTTCCTCCAGGTTGTCACTGTTCTACCCCAAGAATTCCTGCGCGAGATGAGGATACCGAGTAAACATTTGAGATTAAATTCCTTTTTCAGCTTCTTATTGCTGTCCTGCTTCTGATTTTCCTCTGGATGGCACTCCGTTCATTTTTAAGGCTCGGGTGTTTTTTTTTTAAAAACGGACAATAAATATGGAGGTAGGCGACATCACAAAATTTAAATTCATCTACTTTTAAAGATTACTTCATTTAAGTTTTTTTAACATTCAATACTAACTTTCAAAAGGGAAGTGGATATATTCTTAAAAAGGAAAAATCTGCAGGGCTGTGAAAAAGAAAGACTTGCATTTGTATCACGCCTTTCACGACCACCGGACGTCCCGAAGCGCTTTACAGCCAATGAAGTACTTTTTACAATGTAGTCACCGTTGTGATGCGGGAAACGCAGCAGCCAATTTGCGCACAGCAAGCTCCCACAAACAGCAATACGATAATGACCAGATAATCTGTTTTTGTTATGTTGATTGAGGAATAAATATTGGCCAGGACACCGGGGATAACTCCCCTGCTCTTCTTTGAAATAGTGCCGTGAGATCTTTTACGTCCAGCTGAGAGAGCAGAGCTCCGGTTTAACATCTCATCTGGAAGAGGGTACCTCTGACAGTGCAGCACTCCCTCAGTGCAGTGTCAGCCTAGATTTTGGTGCTCAAGGGTCTGGAGTGGGACTTTGAACCCACAACCTTCTGACTCAGAAGCAATGATGCTACCAACTGAGCCACTGGGTGACACAGTACAACAATGGGTGCCAAACATGCCTATTACAATCTCTGTAGGGAAACGGAGCAGCTAATTTGTGCACAGCAAGGTCCCACAAAAGAAAATAACCAGATAATCTGTTGGTTGAGTGTTAACTATTGGCCAAGACACCTCCCCTACTCTTCTTTGGATAGTGCTGTGGGATCTTTTACATCCACCTACGGGGGAAGGCAGGGTCTCGGTTTGACATTACATTTGAAAGTATTGCACTGAAATGTAAGCCTAAATTAGGTGCTCAAGTCTCTAGAGTGGGGCTTGGAGCCTGCTGGCCTCCTGATACTGTGACGAGAGTGTTATCACTGAGCCAAGGCTGACACCTAATAGGAATGTATGGTGTACAGTGGGTTCATAAGATAAAAATGTAAATGTAAACTTTCAAAATCCAATTTTTTTTTAAAATCCTGTAGAAGCCAGATAGTGCTGAATCCCCAATTATTTCCTCAGTCGCTGGAAGAAGCCAATCTGTCAATGAGTACGACATTGAATAAAGGTCACATAGGTCAGTCCGCCAATCAGAACGCACCGCAATGGCAGTGCTTTCAGATTGGTTAAAGAAAACAGCAAAGCACAGAGGCCACCACATCACAGTGACAAATGTAGAGGTGGAGTCCACCAGAGAAGCATGCAACACAGAAGGAGGCCCTTCAGCCCATCGTGCCTGTACCGGCTCTTGGAAAGAGCTGTTCAATTAGTCCCACTCCCCTTTGCTCTTTCCCCAGAGTGTCAGCCAGTGCCTCACTGAGTCAGAAGGTCGTGGGTTCAAGGCCCACTCCAGAGACTTAAGCACAAAAATCCTCCAGTGCAGAGCTGAGGGAGTGCTGCACTGTCGGAGCTGCTGTCTTTTGGATGAGACGTTAAACCGATGCCCCGTCTCCTCTCTCTCGGGTGGATGTAAAAGATCCCACGGTACTATTTCGAAGAAGAACAGGGGAGTTATCCCCGGTGTCCTGGGCCAATATTTATCCCTCAATCAACATAACAAAAAATAGATCATCTGGACATTTTATCACATTGCTGTTTGTGGGAGCTTGCTGTGTGCAAATTGGCTGCTGCGTTTCCACCAAGCTCCCACAACCAGCAATGTGATTATGACCAGATAATCTGTTTTTGTTATGTTTATTGTGGGATAAATATTGACCAGGACACCGGGAATAACTCCCCAACTCTGCTTCGAAATAATGCCGTGGGATCTTTTGCGTCCGCCTAAGTGGGCAGACGGTGCCTCGTTTTAACATCTCATCCAAAAGATGGCACTTCCAACAGTGCAGGGCTCCCTCTG
Organism: Pristiophorus japonicus; assembly: GCF_044704955.1. Classification (NCBI taxonomy): domain Eukaryota; kingdom Metazoa; phylum Chordata; class Chondrichthyes; family Pristiophoridae; genus Pristiophorus; species Pristiophorus japonicus. Next base: position 169,896,289 of record NC_091991.1, on the reverse strand, counting down.
GAGTGTCAGCCTTGATTTTTGTGAAGTCCCTGGAGTGGGACTTGAACCCACAACCGACCAGGATGACATGAACTGCTAGATGAAAATGGACCAAGATCCATCTAGTTTGTCTTCTGCCGTCTCAGTAGTGGCACGATACAATGTTAATGGCGTTGTTGATTAGTCATAGCAATCAATCTCTGGCAATTAGTCTACAACAGACCCAGATAAGACACGAGTAACATCCTCAGTGGTGGAGAGCCTTGGGAAGCATATGACCAAGTAATCGTTCCCGCCGTCTCCCCAAGCACGCTACACTCACCACATGTCATGCCCCAAATTACTCAAACATTGTGTCCCAAAATGTTAATTTCTGAAAAAAATCTATCTAATTAATTTGCATTTGAATGAATCAACATTAACTGCTTTCACCATCTCCCTAAGGAACCTGTTCCATAGATTTACCACTCATTTTCCACAGATTAGTTTTGAATTCACCCCCTTCAGGCGCTGGCCGTGTCCTCTGTTCCAGACAAGGTGAAACAGCTTGTCATAAGCTAAATGATCTAGTCAATTATTCGAGTTGAAATATCCTTGATAAAGCTGACCCATTGGAGCCAGACTCCAATTACCTGCAGTAACTGGGAATGGTGCCTTTTTCCAAGTCTTTGTCGGTGAACAGATCGACTCGAGCACACAGCCATTCGCACTTGCCCTGGTACATGGTGTCTAAAACGTGGATAATCTCATCGCACTTCACACACATCGAGCAGCTGTCCGTCTGTCCGGAAATATTCAGATTGACTCGGACGTAAAAGGAATCCCCGGACATGATACCGCCATCTTCCAAATCCTTTTGTAGCTTCTTGTAACCTTAAGAATAAAGCACAGATCACTGTGTACAATTCCTAACTGATTGTAACCAATATGATGGAGAAGCTCACACTCATTGTTGTGATATATTCTTTACAACATCACAAACACACAGAGAGTACAGGATGGTGCTATAGGAACTTGTCATGTGACCTTCTCACATGATCCTTTTATTGGATTGACATGAGTAGTTGCATTAGCACAGTAGTCCACTAGGTGGAGGAGTAGCCCACTAGAGGTAGCGCTATATTACACTTCCACTAGGGGGAGCTCTATATTACACTTCCACTAGGGGTAGCGCTATATTACACTTCCACTGGGGGGAGCTCTATATTACACTTCCACTAGGAGGAGCTCTATATTACACTTCCACCAGGGGGAGCTCTATATTACACTTCCACTAGGGGAGCTCGATATTCATCATAGGCGGTCCCTCGAACGAGGATGTTTTGATGAAGGACCCGATGTTCCAGTCTTGAACTCCAATTGAGGGGGTGGAAGATGCCTGTGCGTGGATTTTTTTAATGTATGGTGACCGTTGCACACCGGCCACCACACGGGCTTGACAGAACTAGGCCTTTATCCAGTGGCAAGGGATAACCAGGGCAACTGGGGACCTGCTCTGCTGCACGGACCTAGCGCACACACATATCGCAGTGTGGGCTGGCCCGTGCTGCCCCTGGGCCCTCGGCTCATATTACAACTATCATCTAAACCTCACTAGGCCTGGCAATGTGGCTCTCTCTCTGGCTGATACCCCTGCTGAATTTACACAATTGCTTCTATTTCCTCCCCTCCGCCATCCCCTCCAAAATCACCTTGCATAGTCTCCCAGCCAAAAAGGGCAGATAGTTTCCTGCTCTCAGGTGTCCGTCAACGCCACTTAATAACCAGCCACCAGGGGGCACACAAGAGCAGCGTGGGACGGCACATCCGTGGACTTTTCCTTCCCTCCCTCTGGCAAAGCACTCGGTGCCTCCCCCGTTGCAGTACGAGCCCCCCGCCCAAAAATGGACAACATCGCCACATGATGAATTGCAAGTGTGATGGGTCAGCACACGTCCCGACTTTATCGCACATTGTTTCAGGTGGTAAATTAAAGTCCAAGAAGTCGTTTTGCTTCGATCACTGCCTCGGAGCAAGGAATGCAGAGATTTCCATTCTTCTGATTCTAAAATGTGAATGGTTTGCTTTGAGATAGAAAATAATACACACACACACTACTGCTTCTATTCCTCAAAGGAGTACAGTCACTGCAGAAGCTTCCAGTTGGAGATTGCATCATTTTGACACTGTTCCAATTGAACACTCGGTGCGCACTCGGTGTTTGGCGCTGGCCCTAATTTGTAGGGTGGGCTGTTTTTCCTGCACAAAGCGTGACCACAACTCACCTTTGAGAAACATTTTCATGCTTCAGTGTACATTATCAAATTCAATACACAGCCTCGAATAAGGATTTTCACACCTGAACGTCCAACTAAAACTTCATTCATTGTGGTTTGCAGGTTAATAAATTTAAAATTGTATCCACGCTCGGGCGCACAGGCACAACTTTCTGTAGCATTTTCGAAACACTCATGAATAAAATTTGATTTTCTTTTCCTCGGGTTCAAAGCGTATGAAGAACAAGTGCTCGGTGAAAAGCAGGTACAGCAAAGACCTTTGGAGCTGATCCAAATTAATGGCAACTTCGAATCTCAGAGGACACATTCTGAGAGTGCATGGCTCAGTGTGGAGTATTTCAGATAGTCGCTGGGCACTGTCCATTAATCTGTGAGTTCTGGTTCTTTCTACAGTCACTTATACAGGTGCCCTTGTCCACATTAGTAGCTGGCTGTTTATTCCAGGTACAGCTTGTGTTTTTTGCACAACTACAAATTAGCCTCCACCCACCTCTGTGGCTGCCAATAATTTATTCATTCACGGGATGTGGGCGTCATTGGCAAGGCCAGCATTTATTGCCCATCCCTAATTGCCCTCAAGAAGGTGGGGGTGAGCCGCCATTTCAGAGGTCAGTTAAGAGTCAACCACATTGCTGTGGGTCTGGAGTCACATAGAGGACAGACCGAGTAAGGGCAGCAGATTTCCTTCCCTAAAGGACATTCGTGAACCAGTTGGGTTTTAATGACAATCGGATAGTTTCATGGTCACCATTACCGATACCAGCTTTTAAACCAGATTTATTTAATTAACTGAATTTAAATACTCCAGCTGCTGTGGTGTTGATTTGAACTCTTGTTTCCTGGATTGTTAGTCCAGGCCTGTGGATTACAAGACCAGTAACATTACCGCTATGTTACCGTTCCACAGCATCATTAGGAGCCTGAAAATAGTTTATTTTTTCCCCTTATTTATGTAACACTAGGGCGGGATGTGCTATTTAGGCTAGAATTCCACTGACAAGCAGAAACTGGGGAGATGGCGTTTAACTATGTTATAAAAAGGCTTATCATCATCATAGGCAGTCCCTCAAGATCGAGGAAGACTTGCTTCCACTCCAAAAGTGAGTTCTCAGGTGACTGAACAGTCCAATACAGGAATTACAGTCTCTGTCACAGGTGGGACAGACAGTCGTTGAGGGAAAGGGTGGGTGGGGAGTCTGGTTTGCCGCACGTTCCTTCCGCTGTCTGCGCTTGTTTTCTGCACGCTCTCGGCGACGAGACTCGAGGTGCTCAGCGCCCTCCCAGATTCTCTTCCTCCACTTAGGTGCGGTCTTTGGCCAGGGATTCCCAGGTGCCGGTAGGGATGCTGCACTTTATCAAGGAGGCTTTGAGGGTGTCCTTGAAACTTTTCCTCTGCCTAGTGATGTTCTTGGCAGATGTCATCGCTGTTGACTCTTGATTTAATTGCCAAGAGCTGTCCTCTGGCCTGCTGCCTTATCTCTGCTTTGTGCCTAGCCTGATGTCTTAGCCTAGAATTGCAGCAGGCCTGGATTCCAACATGGATCCCATGACCTGTGGTACAGTGAAGTGCAGTTTCCTGCAGGACGCTTCCTCCTGTCCCAGCTAATGAATTTGGATATGGTTCTGAGATAATAGAGTGCTAATGAGATGTGAGGACAGGTTTCAGTGCATCCCATACTGTACTCAAAACGGAGACGATGTAAAGTACGGTAGTTTTTTTGATTGCGGTGTGAACAGATGGCATTCATGAAGTACATTCACCAGTCCCTCTTCATGGACAATTAGGCTTTATTTGAGAAGAAAACTTTCCAGTTCATTTATACAAAGTGGCTGTTCCTCCTCCCACCTTCTCCCCATTCCTGGTCCTCGGATCCTGGGCCAATTGCCCCATCAATCACCACAGCCCTACGACCATCTTTCTTTTGTCTTACCGTCAAAGTTTGCTTTAAAGTGGAGTGTCACTGGTCCATTGCAGCGTTGTAATGTCCAATGGGCTTCTTCTTTAGTAGATGTTTCCAAGGCAACACTTTGAGTTTCTCCCCTGATGCGTCCTTCTAGCTTCAAAGGAAAAGAAAGATCTTAAAATAAGGCCGCACTCGAGAAATATTCTCCGCTATCACTTAAACACACTGCTCCTTCCAGCAGTTTCCATGGTTTAAATCCGGGCCAGGCAGCTGTGATAAACGTAATCTTTCTGATAGCTACTTAAGGTCTTATGTGAAATGAGTTTGTACAATGTTTTTCATTCCAGGTCCCGAGCTCCAGCAGTCAGAAAGCAAACGATTATAAAGCCGTGTGCAAAACTAAAAGGGAAAGAAACATATGGGGCAAGTTTATCGACCCCACACTCCCAGCAGGGAGCTCTGTTTGAAGGGAGCATTGGTTGGAGAATCGGGGACTACAATGTTGTAGCTGCTGCTCCAACCCTCACCCCATTTGGGTGCGTCTGCCTGTTGGGAAAGTGGGAATGGTGGGCATTCTATAAAAAGAAAGACTTGCATTTATATAGCGCCTTTCACAACCTCAGGACATCACAAACAACTCTACAGCTAATAAAGTATTTTTGAAGAGTAGTCATCGTTGTAATGTAGGAAATGTGGCTGCCAATTTGCGCACAGCAAGCTCCCACAAACAGCAAGTTGATAAGAATCAGATAATCTGTTTTAGTGATGTTGGTTGTGGGATAAATATTGGCCAGGACACCCGGGATAACTCCCCTGCTCTTTTTCGAAAGAGTGCAATGGGATTTTTTTACGTCCACCTGAGAGTGCAGACACTGATTTAATGTCTCATCCAAAAGTTGGCACCTCTGACAGTGCAGCACTCCCTCATTTCTGCGCTGGAGCGGGACATGAACCCACAACATTCTGACTCAGAGGCAAAAGTGCTTCCCACTGAGCCAGGAATGATCAGTCACTCACTCCCATGACCAAACTATAACCAGCATGAAACCTCTACTAATATAACCAACCCCACCAGACTGCCAGAGGTCAGACATACACATTCCACTGCACTAGGCTGGGATAAGGGATTTACCCTTATTAAAGCACTGTACTAACTACTAGATGCTAGGGTACAGGCACACCATGACTAGAGCACGAGCAACTGAGCACATACATGTCTTCACCAAGAATCAGCTACTTGAAATCTAATAGAGGAACAGCTATACTTTTACCCGTGGTGCTGCATCTCTCATCATAGTTGTCACAATGGGAACCTTATAGGGAGGAATGGCAGAAAGCACTGTTGCCCATATGTAGAAACAGGAGTAGGCCATTCAGCCCATCGAGCCTGCTCTGCCCTTCAATTAGATCATGGCTGATCTGTCCCTCAACTCCATTCATCCGCCTTAGCTCCAATACCCCTTGATACCCTCACATCGAAACATAGAAAATAGGAGCAGTAGTAGGCATTTCGACCCTTCCAGTCTGCACCGCCATTCAATATGATCATGGCTGATCCTCTATCTCAACACCATATTGCCGCTTTTCCCCCTGACCCCTTGATGCCTTTTGTTTCTAGAAATCTATCTGTCTCCCTCTTAAATATATTCAGTGACTTGACCTCCACAGCCTTCTGTGGTAGAGAATTCCACAGGTTCACCACCCTCTGAGTGAAAACATTTCTCCTCATCTCGCTCCTGAATTTCTCACCCCGTATCCTGAAACTGTGACCTCTGGTTCTAGACTTCCCAGCCAGGGGAAACATCTGTCAATCTCAGTCTTGAAAGTTCCAATTGCCTCAGCGTCCGCAGTGTTTTGGGGGCGAGAGTTCCAGATTTCTACTACTCTTTGTGTGAAAAAGTGCTTCTTGATTTCCCTCCTAAATGACCTGGCTCTAATTTTAAGATCATGACCTCTTGTTCTTGATTCCCCCACCAGAGGAAATAATTTCTCCCTATCGACCCTATTGAATCCTTTAACGTGATAAACACCTCGATCAGATCACTGCTCAAACTTCGAAACTCAAGGGGATACAAGACAAGTTTATGCAACGTGTCCTCATAATTTAACTCTCTACACCCCCAAACATGGTCCATCTGCACACTACTGTGGTGGTGCTCAGTAAATGAGGCTACAAATGATGAGCCGGATAAAAACTGCACCCAAAAAGATCAGAATTTAGGCCAAACACCACCCAGTTTAGGTCTACAATTAGTTTGGTCCGCCATGCTCGATCCTAATCCAGGTTACAACAAACAGCTCACAACAGAAAACTACAGTCTAATGGTAACAGCCGGAACTTACAAAATATTAATATTTAACCGCACTCGAGTTCTGGAGTCCTCCTCCATAAGTCTCTGAGCATTCAACTTGCAGTGATTGTGCGCAATCATTTCTCTCAGTCCCCAAACAGGTGAGACCCAAGAGAAAGAAGTTATACACTTTAGAGGCACTGACACCATTAGCTTGTCTCCTTATGTAAAAAGATCCACGGGTCTCTGCAAAGGCAACATGATCGAACGTTGCTATGGCAATAAATATTAATGGCACAATTGCCTTAATTTCTCAAAGGGCCCTTTTCCCAACACGAGCAAGTTGCACGTTGGACTGACTGGAAATGGAGTTTTAATTTCGCAGATAAGGCTTTCAGCCTCTGAATAAAATAAAACATATATCAAACCCCATATCTTGAACCCTGTCATTCAAGATTAATTAAGGCCTCTTTGTAAATTCCTGAGTGATTTAAGTGCCTTTGTTAAAAAATAATTCCCTTCTAATTAATAATTCTAAAATAAGCTACAGTTAAAATATTTATATTATAAGACACCCTTTCTGAAATACAAATGTTTACACTGAAGGAAAGGCATCAGAAATCTAATTGGCGTGTTCAGGATTTTAAAGATGTTATGTATGCAATAAAGGTACAAACTGAGTACTGTTTAACTGAACAAGGTACAACCTTGGTTCTGCTTTATTACGGTCCAAAGTGCCTGACTCACAAAATGGCTGGCCTTTTATACCAGAGCAGCATCATGTGCGTGCTGCTTAGTGGCCTCCAACAATGACACCATCTGGTGGCTACAAACAGCATGTACATACATGCCAAAAGGTCCGGACGAAGTGAACCCAAGTGACATGTTTAACCCAATCACAAACCTTACAACAATGGGAGACTGACTCGTCTGAGAGAAAGTGAACCAAAAGGTTAGATTTAGCAACTTTATACCGAAGGTGGGGGAGACCAAAACCAAGGGCCATAAATATAAGATAGTTATGTGGATAGACTGGAGAAGTTGGGCTTGTTCTCTTTAGAGCGGAGAAGATTGAGAGGAGATTTGATGTTCAAAATCAGAAGTGTTCAAAATCATGAGGGGCCAGACAGACTAGATAAGAGAGAAACTGTCCCCATTGGCGGAAGGGTCGAGAACCAGAGGACACAGAGCCACATCAAAGGTTACTGCACAAGATAAAAGTTCATGTGGTTGGGGGTAATATATTAGCATGGATGGAGGATTGGCTAACTAACAGAGAACAGAGAGTCGGGATAAATAGTTCATTCTCTGGTTGGAAACCAGTAACTAGTGGGGTGGCGCAGGGATCAGTGCTGGGACCCCAACTATTTACAATCTATATTAATGACTTGGAAGAAGGGACTGAGTGTAACGTAGCCAAGTTTGCTGATGATAAAAAGATGGGAGGAAAAGCAATGTGTGAGGAGGACACAAAAAATCTGCAAAAGGACAAAGACAGGCTAAGTGAGTGGGCAAAAATTTGGCAGATGGAGTATAATGTTGGAAAGTATGAACTCATGCACTTTGGCAGAAAAAAATCAAAGAGCAAGTTATTATTTAAATGGAGAAAGATTGCAAAGTGCCGCAGTACAGCGGGAACTGGGAGTAGTTGTGCATGAAACACAAAAGGATAGTATGTAGGTACAGCAGGTGATCAGGAAGGCCAATGGTATCTTGGCCTTTACTGCAAAGGGGATAGAGTATAAAAGCAGGGAAGTCTTATTACTGCTATATAAGGTATAGGTGAGGCCACACCTGGAATACTGCTTGTAAGGCCAGCCATTTTGTGAGTCAGGCACTTTGGACCGTAATAAAGCAGAACCAAGGTTGTACCTTGTTCAGTTAAACAGTACTCAGTTTGTACCTTTATTGCATACATAACACCTTTAAAATCCTGAACACGCCAATTAGATTTCTGATGCCTTTCCTTCAGTGTAAACATTTGGTTTCCATATGTACGAAAGGATATACTTGCTTTGGAGGCAGCTCAGAGAAGGTTCACTAGATTTATTCCGGGGATGAGGGGGTTGACTTATGAGGAAAGATTGAGTAGGTTGGAATTCAGAAGAATGAGAGGTGATCTTATTGAAACGTATAAGATTATGAGGGGGCTTGACAAGGTGGATGCAGAGAGGATGTTTCCACTGATGGGGGAGACTAGAACTAGGGGGCATGATCTTAGAATAAGGGGTCGCCCATTTAAAACAGATGAGGAGAAATTTCTCCTCTCAGAGGGTTGTAAATCTGTGGAATTCGCTGTCTCAGAGAGCTGTGGAAGCTGGGACATTGAATAAATTTAAGACAAAAATAGACAGTTTCTTAAACGATAAGCGGATAAGGGGTTATGGGGAGCGGGCAGGGAAGTGGAGCTGAGTCCATGATCAGATCAGCCACGATCTAATTGAATGGCGGAGCAGGCTTGAGGGGCCATATGGCCTACTCCTGTTCCTATTTCTTATGTTCTTATTTAAGGTGATTGGCAAAAGAACCAAAGGCGACATGAGGAAAACACTTTTTTACGCAGCGAGTGGTTAGAATCTGGAATGCGCTGCCTGAAAGGGTGGTGGAGGCAGACCCAATCACGACTTTCAAAAGGGAATTAGATAAATACCTGAAAGAAAAAAGATTTGCAGTGCTATGGGGCAAGGGCGGGGGAGTGGGACTAACTGAGGTGCTCTTGCAGAGAGCCGGCATGGGTTCGATGGGCTGAACGGCCTCCTTCTGTGCTGTAACCATTCTATGATTCTATAGTTCTAATAAGACATTCAGAAGAAACTTATTTACTCAGAGAGTGGTTGGGATGTGGAACTCACTGCCAGACGGAATAATTGAGGCGAATAGCATTGATGCATTTAAGGGGACAGTAGATAAACACAAGAGGGAGAAAGAAATAGAAAGATATGCTGATAGGGTGAGATGAAAAGGGGTGGGAGGAGGCATGTGTGGAGCATAAACATCGGCACAGACCAGTTGGGCCAAACGGCCTGTGTGGAGCATAAACATCGGCACAGACCAGTTGGGCCAAACGGCCTGTGTCTGTGCTGTACATTCTATGTAATTCTATGCAAGGTGGTGGACATGTGGAACAGATCATAGAAACATAGAAAATAGGTGCAGGAGTAGGCCATTCGGCCCTTCGAGCCTGCACCGCCATTCAATGAGTTCATGGCTGAACATGTAACCTCAGTACCCCATTCCTGCTTTCTCGCCGTACCCCTTGATCCCCCTGGTAGTAAGGACTACTCCTTTTTGAATATATTTAGTGATTATATCACTCAAGGATGCAGTGGACACAGATATTGTTGGCACTTTCAAGGCAGAATTGGATCAGTGAAAGCATTGGAGGAGTGAGAGAGAAAGAACAGGTAAAGCTCGGAACCAGACAGTTGACTGTAATGGGGCTCATCCTGGTCGATACTTTTCCTATGTACAAGTAACAAAAAGGTAAATTACTGAGATGGACTTGATAAGCTATTTCACCATTACCAGATCAAGTCATTTCACAGACCCATTTGTCAATGCATAGGGCAGATAAGGTTTTCAGCCTCTGAATAAAATTAAACATATATCACCCCCCAAAAGACAGCACCTCTTGTAATGCAGCATTCCCGCAGCGCTGCAGTGAAGCATCAGCTAAGAGCAAGCGCTCTTGAACCGACAGCGCTCTGACTCAGAGGCAAGGGTGCTGACCACTAAGCCGAGCTGGCATGTGAGTGTCCACACAGGGATAGAAGTTGGAGACTCCCAAAGCAAGCGCTCTACTCGGAACTCCTTCACGGCAAACGAGCCCCAGGTGGGCAGAGGAAACGTTTCAGGGACACCCTCAAAGCCTCCCTGATAAAGTGCAACATCCCCACCGACACCTGGGAGTCCCTGGCCAAAGACCACCCGAAGTGGAGAAAGTGCATCCGGGAGCACCTCGAGTCTCATCGTCGAGGGCGTGCATAAACCAAGCGCAGGCAGCGGAAAGAGCAAACCTGTCCCCACCAGCCCTTTCCCTCAACGACTGTCTGTCCCACCTGTCATTCCCGAATTGGCAGATTCCAAGGGACTGCCGATGATGATGAGAATTTGGAGAAGTTGTAAACTGTGGTACAGTTCGACTCTGAAAGGCATTACGGTTAAAAGACTTCCAACCTGCATCATACAAGTCTCTGCGTTGTCAGTTTTCATGCAATATAAATGATTTGTTCCAATTTACATTTGTTTGTAAGATGCTCAGTGGCATGTAGCTATTACTGGACTGTGTACAATCAATCCCACATTACAATGCGCCTATCAATAGAGATGCAACAGCATGAGAATAAGCACTTCTCCTACTGTGTCAGAGAACTCGGATTGCTTCTTGGGTTTTCAATCAGCTGGATGTTTGATTATCTGCATAGTTTTCAAAATGCACTCTCATTTTCCATTTTAGACAGACGCAATCAATGTTCTCAAAACTGACACCAGCGTGAATTAGCATATATATCAGTCAATTCCTTTTTTTTGTCCCGATAGCAGTCACTGGACGCCATCGGGCTGTGTCACGAGCAACATTTCTCGAACTCTGCTGCAATGTATTTGCTTCATGGGTTCTTTGCTTAAGATTTCATTACAACACGTTGCTATCAAAGAACTAGTTGGTTTATTCGCAATGGTTTAACAATCACATTACCAGTTCACCCACTCGGCTCACAACCACCTGCCTCATCGTGGATCCCCGGAACACAACTGGCTGGGGTTTTATTGAGTCTTGTGAACATCACGTGACTGGCTCAGAGGGTGGTGAATCTTTGGAATTCTCTATTGTAGAGGGCTGTGGCGGCTGTCTTTGAGTATATTCAAGACAGAGATAGTTAGATGTTTGGATATTAAGGAAATCAAGGCATATGGGGACAGTGCAGGAAAATGGAGTTGAAGTCGAAGATCAGCCATGGCGGAGCAGGCTCGAGGGGCCGAATGGCCTACTCCTGCTCCTAATTCTCTTGTCAGCCACTCACAACTCAACAGCTCTACAACTATTTTGGTTGCATCTGTAAATCAAATATAAATCAAGTGCCCTCTGATTAAAGGGGGGGGGGGGGGGCACCAAAATAACACATTAAACAAATTAAACTTTTGACAGTAACTTAATTCAAATTAAAATTTGGTTGCCGGGGGTGATGATGCACTCCAGTCCCTCCGGCACCCCCCTCTCGCAGAAGGCCGTGAGCCTACTGGTGGACACCGCGTGCTCCATCTCCAGGGACACCCTGGCTCAGATGTAACCACGGAAGAGAGGCAGGCAGTCGGGCTGAACGACCCCATCGACCACCCGCTGCCTGGACCGGCTGATGGCCACCTTGGCCACGCCCAGGAGCAGACCTACGAGGAGGCCCTCCGACCTGCCCGCACCCCTCCGCACAGGGTGCCCAAAGATCAGGAGCGTGGGATGGAAGTGCAACCAGAATTTGAGGAGCAGCTCCTTCAAATAATGGAAGAGGGGCTTCAACCTCGCACATACTACGTACACGTGGAACACGGACTCCTCTAGACCGCAGAAATTACGGGCGTCAACAGCTCTACAAACCAGTGAGCATACTCACAAGTGCATACGTTACACCTGCCTTTTCCCCAGACACACCGGCTCAGCACACCGAACCTTACCAGAATCAGCTGGTGCCCTTCCTTCAGCCCTGCCTTCTCTGCGGTAGAGCCCGGCTGCACCGATTGGATGAAAAGCCCTCTCTGGTTGCCGCCGACAACAGCGATTTCGGTCACCAGGTTGTCACCATCGAGTGTCGCGTGCAGCATGTGTTTCAAAGGGTTGCTGATCTGGGTTGCTGAGGTCACTGAGGGACGGAAAGGCCTGATAGAAAAAGAGAATCATGGGCACTAATCATTCACGATTGTGTAGTGCATTGCAAATGCTGACAAAAGGACAGGCAATTCTCAATGTTTCTCATCAGCGAACCTGTAAACTAATAAGAGTTTGTGATCCATTTTATTGAGCATGTAATTATCAAATAAAATTCCAATCACTGCCGTTCCCTCCCATTCATTGCGGGGGCGGGGCGGGAGGGGCGCGGAGGGGGGTGAATATTGAACTTTTAACCCTGGGCGACAATTGGTGGTGAATTTTCAGCACATTTGTCGCCTTGACTGATTTTCTCCCAAGTAGTATCTTGGGAGGCTTGACACACGACTGAACAGACAGTTTACTGTCTCACTCAAGGGATGGTGTCTCCAACAATGCACATTATTCCTTCAGTACTGTACTGCAGTGCTCAACAATCCTGACCCAGAGAGAGTGAGAGTGCTCCCAACTGAGCCAAACTAGCAGAAATTTTATTGAAATGTATAAGATTCTGAGGGGACTTGACAGGGTCGATGCAGAGAGGATGTTTCCCCTCGTGGGGCAATCTAGAACTAGGGGCCATCGTTTCAGAATAAGGGGTCGCCCATTTAAAACGGAGATGAGGAGGAATTTCTTCTCTCAGAGGGCGCTGAATCTTTGGAATTCTCTGCCCCAGAGAGCTGTGGGGGCTGGGGCATTGAATATATTCAAGGCGGAGATAGATAGATTTTTGAACGATAGGGGAGTCCAGGGTTATGGGGAGCGGGCAGGGAAGTGGAGTTGAGGCCAGGATCAGATCAGCCATGATCTTATTGAATGGTGGAGCAGGCTTGAGGGGCCAAATGGCCAACTCCTGCTCCTATTTCTTATGTTCTTATGAAAGAAAACCACATCACAGTGGCATCTCTTGCACACGAACTTGCCAGCTTCGGAGATAGTGGGGTAGATCCTGACTTTGGGCGATAGGTTCAAACAGACGATGCCGAGTCCGCAGCCTGTTGTTACGGTTTTAATTATATAGGGGCCAAGTTTCGGCCTGAGTTGCTCCTGTTTTTTTGGAGCAACTGGTTTAGAATGGAGTATCTTAGAAATTGCAATTCTCGGCATTTAGTTTAGAAACATAGAAACATAGAAAATAGGTGCAGGAGTAGGCCATTCAGCCCTTCTAGCCTGCACCGCCATTCAATGAGTTCATGGCTGAACATGAAACTTCAGTACCCCATTCCTGCTTTCTCGCCATAACCCTTGATCCCCCGAGTAGTAAGGACTTCATCTAACTCCCTTTTGAATATATTTAGTGAATTGGCCTCAACTACTTTCTGTGGTAGAGAATTCCACAGGTTCACCACTCTCTGGGTGAAGAAGTTTCTCCTCATCTCGGTCCTAAATGGCTTACCCCTTATCCTCAGACTGTGACCTCTGGTTCTGGACTTCCCCAACATTGGGAACATTCTTCCTGCATCTAACCTGTCTAAACCCGTCAGAATTTTAAACGTTTCCATGAGGTCCCCTCTCATTCTTCTGAACTCCAGTGAATACAAGCCCAGTTGATCCAGTCTTTCTTGATAGGTCAGTCCCGCCATCCCGGGAATTAGTCTGGTGAATCTTCACTGCACTCCCTCAATAGCAAGAATGTCCTTCCTCAAGTTAGGAGACCAAAACTGTACACAATACTCCAAGTGTGGCCTCACCAAGGCCCTGTACAACTGTAGCAACACCTCCCTGCCCCTGTATTCAAATCCCCTCGCTATGAAGGCCAACATGCCATTTGCTTTCTTAACCGCCTGCTGTACCTGCATGCTAACCTTCAATGACTGATGTACCATGACACCCAGGTCTCGTTGCACCTTCCCTTTTCCTAATCTGTCACCATTCAGATAATAGTCTGTCTCTCTGTTTTTACCACCAAAGTGGATAACCTCACATTTATCCACATTATACTTCATCTGCCATGCATTTGCCCACTCACCTAACCTATCCAAGTCACTCTGCAGCCTAATAGCATCCTCCTCACAGCTCACACTGCCACCCAACTTAGTGTCTTCCGCAAATTTGGAGATACTGCATTTAATCCCCTCGTCTAAATCATTAATGTACAATGTAAACAGCTGGGGCCCCAGCACAGAACCTTGCGGCACCCCACTAGTCACTGCCTGCCATTCTGAAAAGTACCCGTTTACTCCTACTCTTTGCTTCCTGTCTGACAACCAGTTCTCAATCCACGTCAGCACACTACCCCCAATCCCATGTGCTTTAACTTTGCACATTAATCTCTTGCGTGGGACCTTGTCGAAAGCCTTCTGAAAGTCCAAATATACCACATCAACTGGTTATCCTTTGTCCACTTTACTGGAAACATCCTCAAAAAATTCCAGAAGATTTGTCAAGCATGATTTCCCTTTCACAAATCCATGCTGACTTGGACCTATCATGTCACCATTTTCCAGATGCACTGCTATGACATCCTTAATAATTGATTCCATCATTTTACCCACTACTGAGGTCAGGCTGACCGGTCTATAATTCCCTGTTTTCTCTCTCCCTCCTTTTTTAAAAAGTGGGGTTACATTGGCTACCCTCCACTCCATAGGAACTGATCCAGAGTCAATGGAATGTTGGAAAATGACTGTCAATGCATCCGCTATTTCCAAGGCCACCTCCTTAAGTACTCTGGGATGCAGTCCATCAGGCCCTGGGGATTTATCGGCCTTCAATCCCATCAATTTCCCCAACACAATTTCCCGACTAATAAAGATTTCCCTCAGTTCTCCCTCCTTACTAGACCCTCTGACCCCTTTTATATCCGGAAGGTTGTTTGTATCCTCCTTAGTGAATACCGAACCAAAGTACTTGTTCAATTGGTCTGCCATTTCTTTGTTCCCCGTTATGACTTCCCCTGATTCTGACTGCAGGGGACCTACGTTTGTCTTTACTAACCTTTTTCTCTTTACATACCTATAGAAACTTTTGCAATCCGCCTTAATGTTCCCTGCAAGCTTCTTCTCGTACTCCATTTTCCCTGCCCTAATCAAACCCTTTGTCCTCCTCTGCTGAGTTCTAAATTTCTCCCAGTCCCCGGGTTCACTGCTATTTCTGGCCAATTTGTATGCCACTTCCTTGGCTTTAATACTATCCCTGATTTCCCGAGATAGCCACGGTTGAGCCACCTTCCCTTTTTTATTTTTACGCCAGACAGGAATGTATAATTGTTGTAATTCATCCATGCGGTCTCTAAATGTCTGCCATTGCCCATCCACAGTCAACCCCCTAAGTATCATTCGCCAATCTATCCTAGCCAATTCACGCCTCATACCTTCAAAGTTACCCTTCTTTAAGTTCTGGACCATGGTCTCTGAATTTACTGTTTCATTCTCCATCCTAATGCAGAATTCCACCATATTATGGTTACTCTTCCCCAAGGGGCCTCTCGCACAATGAGATTGCTAATTAATCCTCTCTCATTACACAATACCCAGTCTAAGATGGCCTCCCCCCTAGTTGGTTCCTCAACATATTGGTCTAGAAAACCATCCCTTATGCACTCCAGGAAATCCTCCTCCACCGTATTGCTTCCAGTTTGGCTAGCTCAATCTATGTGCATATTAAAGTCACCCATTATAACTGCTACACCTTTATTGCATGCACCCCTAATTTCCTGTTTGATGCCCTCCCCAACATCCCTATTACTGTTTGGAGGTCTGTACACAACTCCTACTCACGTTTTTTGCCCTTTGGTGTTCTGCAGCTCTACCCATATAGATTCCACATCATCCAAGCTAATGTCTTTCCTAACTATTGCATTAATCTCCTCTTTAACCAACAATGCTACCCCACCTCCTTTTCCTTTTATTCTATCCTTCCTGAATGTTGAATACCCCTGAATGTTGAGTTCCCAGCCCTGATCATCCTGGAGCCACGTCTCCGTAATCCCAATCATATTTGTTAACATCTATTCGCACAATTAATTCATCCACCTTATTGCGGATACTCCTTGCATTAAGACACAAAGCCTTCAGGCTTGTTTTTTTAACACCCTTTGTCCTTTTAGAATTTTGCTGTACAGTGGCCCTTTTTGTTCTTTGCCTTGGGTTTCTCTGCCCTCCACTTTTCCTCATCTCCTTTCTGTCTTTTGCTTTTGCCTCCTTTTTGTTTCCCTCTGTCTCCCTGCATTGGTTCCCATCCCCCTGCCATATTAGTTTAAATCCTCCCCAACAGCACTAGCAAACACTCCCCCTAGGACGTTGGTTCCGGTCCTGCCCAGGTGCAGACCGTCCGGTTTGTACTGGTCCCACCTCCCCCAGAACCGGTCCCAATGCCCCAGGAATTTGAATCCCTCCCTGTTGCACCACTGCTCAAGCCACGTATTCATCTGCGCTATCCTGCGATTCCTACTCTGACTATCACGTGGCATTGGTAGCAATCCCGAGATTACTACTTTTGAGGTCCTACTTTTTAATTTAGCTCCTAGCTCCTTAAATTCGTTTCGTAGGACCTTATCCCTTTTTTTACCTATGTCGTTGGTACCAATGTGCACCACGACAACTGGCTGTTCTCCCTCCCATTTCAGAATGTCCTGCACCCGCTCCGAGACATCCTTGACCCTTGCACCAGGGAGGCAACATACCATCCTGGAGTCTCGGTCGCGGCCGCAGAAACGCCTATCTATTCCCCTCACCATCGAATCCCCTATCACTATCGCTCTCCCACTCTTTTTCTTGCCCTCCTGTGCAGCAGAGCCAGCCACGGTGCCATGAACTTGGCTGCTGCTGCCCTCCCCTGATGAGTCATCCCCCTCAACAATACTCAAAACGGTGTAGTTTGCTCCAGTTCTAGTCAGTTAGAACAGTTTCAGTTTGGAACACATTAGATTTTTCAAAAGGGGGCATGTCTGGTCACTTATGCCTGTTTTGAAAGTTTAGGCAGTGAAAACTTACTCCAAACTAACTTAGAATGGAGTAAGTGTAGATTTTTGTACGCTCAGAACAACCTTGCCTACACTTAGAAAATCAGGTGTAGGTTCTAAATCAGGCGTAGTGGGGGGGGGGGGGGGGGGGTTTAAAGGGAAGTTTACAAACATTAAACACTTCAGTTTTACAAATAAAGAGCCATCGTCAATAATAAATGATAAATACATGAATAAATCAATCAATAAAATTAATAAAAAATTTTAAAAATCAATAAATAAAAAATTTCTACTCACCGACTGCAGCACTGGGAGCCCTCCAACAGTGTGCTGGGATGCCTCCCCCCCCCCCCCCCCCAAGTGTGTCTCTCTCTGTCTCTGTCAGTGTCAGTGTCTCTCTCTCTCTCTGTCTGTCAGTGTCTATGTGTTTCTGACAGCGAGGGGAGGGGGGAGGGGAGGAGGAAGAGGATGAGAGGGAGGAGGAGGAGGATGAGAGGGAGGAGGAGGAGGATGAGGGGGAGGAGGAGGAGGAGAGGGAAGGAGAGGGAGAGGAGACGGAGGGAGGGGGAGAGGAGAGGGAGGAGGCTGAACGGGCCCGGCCAACGTGAAGATGCCGGGCCCAAGACTTCAGGCGGGGCCTGTCCCCAGCAAGATGCCGGGCGGGCGGGCCCCGCTGAAGGAAGAGGGAGCGGTCCGGAGTTAAAGGTCGGTGGTCGGGGGAAGCCGGAGCTGGGGGGGAGTGGAGCAGGAGCTGGGGGGGGGGGGGCACGGAGCGGGAGCTGGAGGGAGGGAGCGGAGCGGGAGCTGGGGAGGGAGGGAGGTGGGAGCAGACAGCGGAGCGGGAGCTGGGGGGGGGGTGGTGTGGGGGGTTGAGAGAGCCAGCTGAACAGGGGAGGAAGCTGGAGCCAGAGCAGGAGCTGGACGAGGGAGGTGCAGCCTGATCTTCGCCGCCCCAGTGAGCCCATTCGGCCAGGGCTAGGGGCTGCGTGCTTCAGGCCCCTCCCACACAGTTTTGGGTGCCTGGAGCTACTGCACATGCGTGCCCACTGTAGCGCGCACGTGCAGAGGTCCCGGCACTGATTTCAGCGCAGGGACCTGGCTCCGCCCCCCCCACAGCTCGTGCTGTGCCACGCCCAGCTCCAGAGGACCTCCAGGGAGCCGGTGAATCTGAAGGGTTTTTTTGACGCACTTTCGGACGCGAAAAACGGGCGTCCAGGTCGGGGCTGTGCCATTCTAGGCATGGCCCGAAACTTGGGCCCATTGACTTCAATGAAAATTTTTTAAATGGGGAGCGATGTAAAACAGGCTGCCAACTTGGAGTCACACCTTTTACACTGTCGCGCAAAGTCCCAATTACTGCCAGTGGGTTTAACCAGTTCTCAACCAAGTCATGGGGAAAATCTGAATTGTTGGGCCGGATCTTGTTGGGACAATAACGGCATGTTGTGAGTTGCAAATCTCTAGAACTTGCTCGATTTACGTCGCTCCGCCTTTTGCTTCACACAAGCAGCATCTCGCCCGTGGCCTTCCCGTTATTTTTCAGAGCTTTCTGGATTTGCACATTAATGATTATTAAACTTGCCACAGGAAGTTAAGTCTGGCAATTTACACTGTAAGTACCTTTTTTAACGACATGATAATTATGAACGACTGCCAATCAACTTCTGGCCCAGAAATTGAAGAATTAAAACTGTGGCGTCTCATTCGTTCAGGTGATAAATTGTTGTTAGCGATTTTAAAATGTCTTTTTTTTTGTCTTACTTTTTCTTTCTGTCTCTTCCTTTCCCTCTCTATATACCTCTTTCTGTACCTGATGTGACTCTAATTCACCCTCCTCCTCCTCCTCTGTTTCTTGACAAATCATTAAATCTCATTGGTTGAGGAGATCCGCCCTTTGTTCTGTTGATCACTGTGATATCTTCACAGAGCACAGCACACACAGCTCCTAACATGGCAGGCAGCTCTCTCGGAAGCCTCCGGAAATCTGCCTGGTTCTGTTTCATGATTAACTCTGCAATTGCAGTACACAATACGTCCACATCCACAGTGTGGCGCTACAAGCATTACAAGCTTACAGACATTACAATCCCCAAGCTCCCAGACACCCCTCGCCGTGCCGTTAGCAGCTCGCACTTCCAGCACGTTACGGTGAAAAACATGCAGAAAAAAGTCTGACTAACGGAGCACGCCGTGAGATGTCCCGCTCCATCAAAATCCTGCTTGTTGTGAGTATATTCTCCCATTGCAAACGCACCAACAATGGAGAGATATTGGCAACAGCCACGGAAAATGCACACACCATTAACCTAGCTGCTGTTCTTGTTAAATATGCAAGAAAAAAAAGGGGGAAAATGGAGGTGGAAAAAACAAAGATCTTTATATCCAAAGTAGATGGTTGCGAGTAGCCGTGCTGAGAATACTTATTGAAATGAATTATTTATTCACCCATACCTTTCCAAGGAGAATTTTCTGAATATGGAGTTCACATGGTCTAATTCACATGAGTCTAAAGCTTCGGATAGATGGGACGACGATGATGAGTGGAGGGATGGTGGTCCATGAGAGATCCGGTCTTGATATTCATCTGGTTCACAACACAAGAGCAGTTAGTAGTTTGTAGTGGATTGACGATATTACAGAACTGAGCAGACACTAGGAACAGGAGGCGGCCATTCACCCCCGCAAGCCTGTTCCGCCATTAAATTAGATCATGGCTGATCTGTATCTCAACTGCATCTACCCGCCTTGGTTCCACATCCCTTGCCTAACAACAATCGATCAGTCTCAGTTTAGAAATTGTCCATTAACCCCTGGACTCAACAGCTTTTTGGGGGAGAGAGTTCCAGATTTCTTCGACGTTTTAACAAGAAGAAGTGAATCCTGACATCACTCCTAAATGACCTGGCTCTAATTTTAAGGTTATGCCCCCTTGTTCTGGATACCCCCACTAGAGGAAGTTGTTTCTCTCTATCTATTCTACCAACTCCTTTAATCATCTTAAACATCCCGTCCACCACCTTCAACATTCACTCCCTCCACCACCGGCGCACCGTGGCTGCAGTGTGCACCATCTATAAGATGCACTGGTGCAACTCGCCAAGGCTTCTTCGGCAGCACCTCCCAAACCCGTGACCTCGACCACCTAGAAGGACAAGGGCAGCAGGTGCATGGGAACACCACCACCTCCAAGTTGCCCTCCAAGTCACACACCATCCTGACTTGGAAGTATATCGGCCGTTCCTTCATTACTGCTGGGTCAAAATCCTGAAACTCCCTCCCTAGCAGCACTGTGGGAGAACCTTCACCACACGGACTGCAGCGGTTCAAGAAGGCGGCTCACCACCACCTTCTCAAAGGCAATTAAGAATGGCAATAAATGCTGGCCTTGCCAGTGACACCTGCACCCCATGAACGAATAAAAATATATCTTTAATTCGCTATACTCGAGGGGATACAAGCTCAGTCTATGCAACCTGTTCTCATAATTTAACCCTTTTAGGCCAGGTATCGTTCTGGTGACTCTGCGCTGTACCCCGTCCATGGCCTTCCTGAGGTGCAGTGCCCAGAACTGAATGGAGTACTCTAAGTGGAGTTTAACCAGAGCTTTATAAACGTAACTTCCACTCACCCTGAGTCACCCTGACCATGAATAGCATGTCCTCCCTCTCCACCTCCAATGTGAATAGCATGGGCTGAATTTTCGTTGGGCTTGCGCCTCGTTTGGCTCCCCGGAGGGGTGGCAACGGGTATGCAAATGATTCCCGGGTGGGCGGCCAGCTTCCAGCACCCCGCCGGGCAATTTGGTGGCGGTTTTGTGGAGGCGCTGAGCAGTGCCGCCTGGGAGAGTGGAGCCGGTGTGCAACGCCCCCTGGTTTCGACAGCGCTATGATTTTTGTTTCATGCTGACCCTGTAGCGCCCCCTAGTGGGACCGTCAGAAAAACCAGGCGGTCAGAACTGTCCCGGCGGCAGTGGGGGAAGGAATGACTGCATGAGGTAAGTGTGATTGGGTTTTTTTTGGTTTTATTTTTACGATTTATTTTTATGTGGGGTGACCAAGGTGTTGGGATTGTTGTTTGAGGCGATTTTGTTTTCTCCACGGAAGCCTCTCTTAGGGCCTCTCTGAAGCCGGCTCTGCAGCGACGAATTTTCTGTTGCTCAGCCGGCCTAGCGCCCTAAGAGAGGTGTGGAACGCCTCCCTTAGCGCTCCGCCCCACACTCAGGGCCCAACTGATTTTACCGCCCCGCCGCCGTTATCGCCCGAGAATCCAGCACAACATTGAGTCTACGATCAATGTTTGGCGCTGTTAGTCTGCGCTTCACCAATCAGAATATTAATACAAAACATAAGTTACCATCTGTCTCCATTTGTATGGCATCAAAGGTGTAGCAGCAGATGCTATCATTGTCCTCCTCCGTTATACTGTCAGAAAGCAGAATAACATGTGATGGCTGAGAAAACATGGGGAAACAGAGAACCACGAGTGCCACAGTCACCGTTGTACTTGGCACTCCAATTGATACTGTCATCTGCATCATCACTATCATTGTTATTAATAATATATCAAGCAGCATCATCATAACATCACTGCAAGGGCCAAAATCACCAGTTCCCCAAGTATTGAGAGGCCTAACTAGCAGTCCTTGAAGGGATGGCTTGATCTGTTCCCTCGCCACTCCCTCCTCCACCCCCCACCCCCGCCAAACAGGACTTACCTGCTGACTGACTGTGATGGCTGATTGTGGGAGCTTGCTGTGCACAGATTGGCTGCATTTCCCACAATACAAAAGTGACTACACTCCAAAAGTACTTCATTGGCTGTAAAGCGCTTTGGGACGTCCGGTGGTCATGATAGGCGCTATATAAATGTAAGCCTATCTTCTTTCTTGCATTGGCAGCAGTCGTGCCCGTACAACTTTAATATTGTGGTCAATGCAATTTTGTTCCAATGGCAGTCAATTTTTTTTACTTTGACCCGGCCGGTTTTCCTCACCGGGAAGCCAGTGAACGACAGCAAGGCTTGGCTGCTTGGCTCCTCGCAGCTCGCCAACAACATGTGCAGGAGGCCCGAACCTGAAGACGGTTTGTGTTTCCTGATTGTCGCGTTGAACGGGCGGCCGAACGGCCTGTTTCACGCCTCATATCGCGGCCAAACCGGACGTGTCCCCCCGTCACAGAGGCTGATCCACTGGCTGCCGTCTGGACCGGAGAGACAATCGAGATACATGAAGGAAAATGTCTTCATATCCTCAGAAGAGTACCAAGTGAACCCTCGGGGGTTCCTTTGGTATGAAATATCAGAGAGAGGATGCTGAATCCTTCCTGCAATTCAACCAAAATAGCGATGTCCTGAGACACAGATTGATTCTCTACAAAGTCCTATCTCACTAATTGATGAGATCAAAGTCAAAAAAATTGACTGCCATTGGAACAAAATTGCATTGACCACAATATAAAAATTGTATGGGCGCAATTGCTGCCAATGAAAGAAAGAAGACAGACTTACATTTATATAGCGCCTATCACGACACCGGACGTTTCAAAGTGCTTTACAGCCAATGAAGTACTTTTGAAGTGTCGTCACTGTTGTAATGTTGGAAACACAGCAGCCAATCTGCGCACAGCAAAGCTCCCACAAACAGCAAGGTGATAATGACCAGATAATCTGTTTCTGTTATGTTGATTAAGGGATAAATATTGGACAGGACTCTGAGGATAACTCCCCTGCTCTTCTTTGAAATAGTGCCGTGGGGTCTTTTACGTCCACCTGAGAGAGCAGACGTGGCCTCGGTTTATCATCATCATAGACAGTCCCTCGAAATCGAGGAAGACTTGCTTCCACTCCAAAAGTGAGTTCTCAGGTGACTGAACAGTCCAATTCGGGAATTACAGTCTCTGTCACAAGTGGGACAGACAGTCGTTGGAGGAAAGGGTGGGTTTGTGTTTGGAGGACAGGGTGGGTGGGGAGTCTGGTTTGCCGCACGCTCCTTCCGCTGTCTGCGCTTGCTTTCCTGCATGCTCTCGGCGATGAGACTCGAGGTGCTCAGCGCCCTCCCAGATGCTCTTCCACCCACATGACAGCGCACCACTCACTCAGCACTGCACTGGAGTGTCAGCCTAGATTTACGTCCTCAAGTCCCTGGAGTGGGACTTGAACCCACAACCTTCTGATTCTGAGGCGAGTGCGCAGTTCCAATGTTTTTTCGGTTGTTCTCGTCAGACTTCGCACAGATTGGTGAGGGAGAAAGGAGGGGGAGGAAAGAGATCGCTGCTGCCGAACTGAAGAAAATTAAAATTAAAAGTTGAATCGGTTTGTAATATTTATGCGCAGAATTCTCCTGCGCAGCTTCCGGTTGCTTCCGGTTCATTGGCAGCAGTCACTCTGAAATCTGAGAGCGGATTAGTCTAACTTTAGGGTTTGTGACAACTCCTTGAGCTGTGCTCTCACGCTTTATGAGGTCATCGAAAGCCCTCGCCTGTGTCACTGCCTTATAATCCAATGACCGCCAAGAATCACAGTGTACATCCGCGTTTCTGAACATCCCCCAGTGAACCAACTAGGGGGGAGGCCATCTTAGACTGGGTGTTATGTAATGAGAGAGGATTAATTAGCAATCTCGTTGTGCGAGGCCCCTTGGGGAAGAGTGACCATAATATGGTGGAATTCTGCATTGGGATGGAGAATGAAACAGTTAATTCAGAGACCATGGTCCAGAACTTAAAGAAGGCTAACTTTGAAGGTATGAGGCGTGAATTGGCTGGGATGGATTGGCGAATGATACTTAAGGGGTTGACTGTGGATGGGCAATGGCAGACATTTAGAGACCGCATGGATGAACTACAACAATTGTACATTCCTGTCTGGCATAAAAATAAAAAAGGGAAGGTGGCTCAACCGTGGCTATCAAGGGAAATCAGGGATAGTATTAAAGCCAAGGAAGTGGCATACAAATTGGCCAGAAAAAGCAGCGAACCTGGGGACTGGGAGAAATTTAGAACTCAGCAGAGGAGGACAAAGGGTTTGATTAGGGCAGGGAAAATGGAGTATGAGAAGAAGCTTGCAGGGAACATTAAGACGGATTGCAAAAGTTTCGATAGATATGTAAAGAGAAAAAGGTTAGTAAAGACAAACGTAGGTCCGCTGCAGTCAGAATCAGGGGAAGTCATAACGGGGAACAAAGAAATGGCGGACCAATTGAACAAGTACTTTGGTTCGGTATTCACGAAGGAGGACACGAACAACCTTCCGGTTATAAAAGGGGTCGGGGGGTCTAGTAAGGAGGAGGAACTGAGGGAAATCCTTATTAGCCGGGAAATTGTGTTGGGGAAATTGATGGGATTGAAGGCCGATAAATCCCCAGGGCCTGATGGACTGCATCCCAGAGTACTTAAGGAGGTGGCCTTGGAAATAGTGGATGCGTTGACAGTCATTTTCCAACATTCCATTGACTTTGGATCAGTTCCTATGGAGTGGAGGGTAGCCAATGTAACCCCACTTTTTAAAAAAGGAGGGAGAGAGAAAACAGGGAATTATAGACCGGTCAGCCTGACATCGGTAGTGGGTAAAATGATGGAATCAATTATTAAGGATGTCATAGCAGTGCATTTGGAAAGAGGTGACATGATAGGTCCAAGTCAGCATGGATTTGTGAAAGGGAAATCATGCTTGACAAATCTTCTGGAATTTTTTGAGGATGTTTCCAGTAGAGTGGATAAGGGAGAACCAGTTGATGTTGTATATTTGGACTTTCAGAAGGCGTTCGACAAGGTCCCACACAAGAGATTGATGTGCAAAGTTAGAGCACATGGGATTGGGGGTAGTGTACTGACATGGATTGAGAACTGGTTGTCAGACAGGAAGCAAAGAGTAGGAGTAAATGGGTACTTTTCAGAATGGCAGGCAGTGACTAGTGGGGTACCGCAAGGTTCTGTGCTGGGGCCCCAGCTGTTTACACTGTACATTAATGATTTAGATGAGGGGATTAAATGTAGTATCTCCAAATTTGCGGATGACACCAAGTTGGGTGGCAGTGTGAGCTGCGAGGAGGATGCTGTGAGGCTGCAGAGCGACTTGGATAGGTTAGGTGAGTGGGCAAATGCATGGCAGATGAAGTATAATGTGGATAAATGTGAGGTTATCCACTTTGGTGGTAAAAACAGAGCGACAGACTATTATCTGAATGGTGACAGATTAGGAAAAGGGGAGGTGCAAAGAGACCTGGGTGTCATGGTACATCAGTCATTGAAGGTTGGCATGCAGGTGCAGCAGGCGGTTAAGAAAGCAAATGGCATGCTGGCCTTCATAGCAAGGGGATTTGAGTACAGGGGCAGGGAGGTGTTGCTACAGTTGTACAGGGCATTGGTGAGGCCACACCTGGAGTATTGTGTACAGTTTTGGTCTCCTAACCTGAGGAAGGACATTCTTGCTATTGAGGGAGTGCAGCGAAGGTTCACCAGACTGATTCCCGGGATGGCGGGACTGACCTATCAAGAAAGACTGGATCAACTGGGCTTGTATTCACTGGAGTTCAGAAGAATGAGAGGGGAACTCATAGAAACATTTAAAATTCTGACGGGGTTAGACAGGTTAGATGCAGGAAGAATGTTCCCAATGTTGGGGAAGTCCAGAACCAGAGGTCACAGTCTAAGGATAAGGGGTAAGCCATTTAGGACCGAGATGCGGAGGAACTTCTTCACCCAGAGAGTGGTGAACCTGTGGAATTCTCTACCACAGAAAGTTGTTGAGGCCAATTCGCTAAATATATTCAAAAAGGAGTTAGATGTAGTCCTTACTACTAGGGGGAATCAAGGGGTATGGCGAGAAAGCAGGAATGGGGTACTGAAGTTGAATGTTCAGCCATGAACTCATTGAATGGCGGTGCAGGCTAGAAGGGCCGAATGGCCTACTCCTGCACCTATTTTCTATGTTTCTATGTTTCCCACACAACTCATTACGTTCAGACAGCAGCACTCCAAAGCAGAGCAGTCTGCAAATGCCAGCGACATTGCCTGACAAGCTGATTTAATTAAGTTATCAAAATATTTTGGCAAATGCTTCTTGTGGAGCAGATGCAACGAGAACGCTGTATATTTACAGATTTCTTTTCCAATCCCAATGGAGTGACAGACAGAGGATCAGTCAGGCCACCCCTGGTCAGAAGATGTGGCATTTCCAATTATTGCGTTAATTAATGGCTTGGAAACCAGAAACGTTGATGGAATATCTTGCCGCCACTCACTGTCAAGGTTAACACATGACTAATGAGCACTGGGAAGAGATATTGTAGACACCTGGTGTCCAGTGGGCGATGCGGGGGGGGAGGATATGGGGGAAAATGGGGACAAGAAAACGGGAAAGAAACATACATTTTTCATTGGTTTTTAACTATACATCCAGACGGATATATATTAAAGATAGCACTTGCAGAATATTGTACGTCGATAAAGGCCGAGCACACACTGTTTTCTTTTGCAAGAAAGATGCTTGTTGCTATTTGACAATAAGAATGAGAACAAATGACAGCTGTTTCCTGCTGTTTTTTGAGCTTACCTTACTCAATGTACAAACGCCATGGAAACAAATGTACAGGTGGGGCATCGAAAATCCGGAGTTCCGGAATCCAGAATGTTCCAGAATCCGGACCGATCGGTGGCTGGGTCGTCCGGAATCCGGAAAATATTCCGGAATCCGGGCCCACCGACCCTGTCGGCCTCGGGGTCCTGCCTTGCCCGACCTCGGGCCTCGCCTCACCGCCCCTCGCTTCACTCCGCTCGCCGCCGTTGCCCTTATCTCGGGGCCCCAACACCTCCTCTTCGGTGGGGGGGGGGGAGGGGGGCCCACCCGAGCACCTCCTCCGCGGCGGGGCCCTGCTCGAACACCTCCTCGGCGATGGGGCCCGCCCGAACACCTCCTCCGCAGTGGGGCCCCGCCCGAACATCTCCTCAGTGATGGGGCCCTGTTCGAACACCTCCTCCGCAATGGGGCCCACCTGAACACCTCCCCAGCGATGGGGCCCGCCCGAACACCTCCTCCACGGCAGAGACAAATGGCCGGAACAGCTCCTTGGCGGGAACCTCTCTCTCCCCTTTCTGACGTTCCAAAGTCTGGAAATGCCCGAACCTGGGCTCGGGTGTTTCCGGATTCGTGACGTCAGAAAGATGATCGAAAGTCCAGAAAAGCCCAAAGTCCGGAGTGGCCTCGGTCCCGAGAGTTCCGGATTCCCGACGCTGTACTGACTTTAACATCGGGTGGCAGAACAGCAAATCACCTCTTGCATTGGTACACAGGCTCAGTGGCCAGTGGCGGAGCCTGTCGGGTGGGGGTGGGGGGGGGAATGTTGAGGGGTCGTGACCTCCACAATTACCTTGAGGTCAGCGAGCGTGGCTTTAGAGGGCCGCCTCCACCTCCAGGAAACCCTCACTACAATGTCTGCACCTATGAGCATGCTCACAGTTTTGTAGAGCTGTTGCGTTGTGAGTGGCTTAGCCAGTCATGTGATGTTCACGTGGCTCAATAAAACCCCAGCCAGTTGGGTTCGGGGGATCCACCATGAGGCAGGCAGTTGTGAGCCTGGTGGATGAACTGGTAATGTGTAGTGTGATTGTTAAACCTTTTGCTAATAAACCAACTAGTTCTTAATAGCAAAGAACCCATGAACCACCTGTCTTTGGCCTCCAGGTTATGGCCTGCAAGTCTGTGCAGTTCCCTGCTTGGTCTCCAGGCTGGTTATGGCAGCATTCCCCAGCTCCCAGCTCAGTCCCCTTCCTGCTAAGCTGGCCAATCTCGTGTCCTACCCACCCCCTCGCGCCCCTTACCCAGCCCACCCCCAAAGCAGGTCAAACATTAGCTCTCCCACTGCATACGCCGCACACCCAGGTTTATAGGCCAGAAAGGCCTATCTGAAGATGCAGCTCACATGGGGGGGGGGGGGGGCAAACTTTACTAAAAGCACGACTTTACCACAGCACGAAGCACACGTCAGCTCAGCATGGCACAAGACACAAGAAATGCTCACAGATGTTTGCGAACAGACAATTCAGGTTCTGAAACCAGGACAGTTACACGAGAAGTTACCTGTATTTCTTCAAATAGGTACTGGGGAAGGGGAGGGAAACAAAAATTCAAAACAATATATGACTAGATGTTTAGACAAAGGATGAAAATATAGTAATTACTCAAAATGAAAAGCATTCGTTTTTTAAACGATCAAGTAACAGGTGGTGCAGTGGGCTATTGCACTGTCCCTTTTCCCCTGAAACCTGGGCTTGAATCCAGATGAGATGAACGTTCCCTCGCCACTGCCTGTCAGGAGCCGACTTGAACTGAACGTGAGCAGTCACAGCTCATTTGCATGGGGCACTGGCCTGTAATTTAGCACAATGCAGCCCTAAATTGGTATTCTCTGTTTTGTATTGCACAAGGATACCACACCGGAGCAGCAGTGGCTGAGGTGAAAGACACATTGTTCGGGGCAGAGTACGAGAGCATCAATCTGCATCTAACCATGCTGTACACGACTGGGGAGTGCTTGATCCCAACACCGGGTGACAAAAAAAATTGGATTAAGTGTTCCGTTCCCTCGCCTTGATATTTGCAATATTCATTACAAATACAACAGAAAAGAAATCATCTCATTGCATACTAAATGGACAGAAATAAATGTGAGCATAAATACAAAATCTAATTATTATTTTAATATTGTACACTTGGCTATGAAAAACAAACACAATAGTTCACCAGTGGGAACTAAAATGAATGCCAGGAAATAGTGAATATTGACACAAATTTGCAGCAGGAAATATATTCCAACCTGATAGGGAAATACAACTTGGAACTAAACTCAATAAACAGTCCTAGAGCTTGAATTTATAATGGGATCAAACGTCTACAGTTAACAGGAATGAACTAAAGTGAGAAAGTACAACGAAAACATTCTTGCAAATGCCAAGTCTGAAGAAAAGTGTTACTATTTCTTCGAAAGCTTTTAGTTATTCTACCTTCTTAATGAGTGTGTGTTATCGAGCCAGAGTTAAGGGAGGCCAGTGGTCTCCTTGAAGAGCACTGTTTTGGGCAGTATCTGGCTATTAAATACACTGAACACTGCTCAAAGCTTCGGGGAAAACATCGACTGCAGCAGGTCAATGTTGGCACATTCAGTAATGCCATTTAAAAAAATGTATTGTTTAATATGCCTGGGTGAAGGGTCTAGATTCACAGTGCAGGGCACTACCAAGATTGAACCATTAGGAGAAACAATGAGGTAAGTCAAGCAGTAGGAATGAGGTGACATCACGCTTGGATTTAAAAATGTTTTGATTGTCAGTGGGAGGATTGACAGTGAGGGGTGGGGAGGTCCACAGGTTGGGGAGGTGGACAGGATACCTGTGGGAGGTGGGGAGTTCCATTGTTGGCATTGTCGGTGGAAGGGTTGACTGTGGGAGGTGGGGAGTTTGATGCTTGCAAGGTTCTGTGAAGGAAAAATGATGTACAATGGTCTCAGGAACCAAAAGGATTGGGAAAAGGAAGGTTAAATAATGTTCAAAAGAGCTTGAAGCATGAGAAAGAAGGAGTAAATAGGGCAAAATGCAAAGAATTAAAAGGGGTCTTGTAACTCTCCCAGTATACTGGAACCTCGCAAAGTCTCTATGGCAGGTGTGAGTGACAACACCCAAGGCAAACGAAGATGATGTAGGGTTGTGGTAAGACACGTGTGGTAAACATGTATTGGCCTGTGATTGTAAGGTTATGGTACCTGCTCCATCTGTACATAGCCAGGATACAAGGAGCCTGTATTTCTTGTGGTTTATCGCTCTCTTTGTGATTGTAATTACAAGAATTGACTGTAATTTGCAATATGGTGGCAGTACTGCAATGGTACTCGTTGAGCAGGGCCAATTTGTGTAAAAGAATGATCAATGATGCCCTTGGATGTCATTTCCCACCTACCAAGTAACGGCACGTGTCTTACCTTCTGTGCGGCATTTCCCGATCTTCTTCTCTGGTCCTTCGTAGAATCGAATCATTGCAAGGTGGTTCGGGGGTTGTTGACATGACGCTCGGGAATCGAGGTCTCAGTGTTTGCTATAACACAAAGAACAGGGTCTGAAAATGCTCTGAATTGCACTATTTCATCAGGAATGAGTCACTGCTCCTGCAAAGCTGTGTGGCCTTATTTTATAAGAAGTTAGTTCTGTTGTTCGCACTGGTTAACGAACACGTGGCTAATGGGAACATTTGATTTTTAAAGGGATTATTTTTGGCCAGTGGCTAAATGCATTGCTTGCTCTGGTACAAGAATAACAATTTGTATTTATTGAACAGCTTTAATGTAGTAATCTGTCCCACGGCAGTACTCAGTCAAACAGACCAGGAAGCAAGAAAGACTTGCATTTATATCGTGCATTTCACGACCACCTCAGGACATCTCAAAGAGCTTTACAGCCAATGAAGTACTTTTGAAGTGTAGTCACTGTTGTAATGTGGGAACACGGCAGCCAATTTGCGCACAGCAAGCTCCCACAAACAGTAAGGTGATAACGACCAGATAATCTGTTTCCGTTATGCTGACTGAGGGACAAATATTGGCCCCAGGACAACGGAGATAACTCCCCTGCTCTTCTTCGAAATAGTGCCATGGGATCTTTTAGGTCCACCTGAGAGAGCAGATGGGGCCTCAGTTTATTATCTCATCCAAAAGATAGAACCTCCGACAGTGCAGCACTCCCTCAGCACTGCACTGGAGTGTCAGCCTAGATTTATGTGCTCAAGTTCCTGGCGTGGGACATGAATCCCCAACCTTCTGACTCAGAGGCAAGTGTGCTGCCCACTGAGCCACAACTGACACTAAGAAGTTAGCTCTGTTGTTCGCACTGATTAAAGAATGCTTGGTTAATGAAAAAATTTTTTTTTTGAACGGGATTATTTTTGGCCGGTGGCTAAATGCATTGCTTGTTCTGGTACAAGAATAACAACAACATGCACTTATTGAACAACTTTAACGTAGTAAAATGTCCCAAGGCAGTCCTCAGTCAAACAGACGGTTTGATGTCTGGTTAGCTAAGCTCAGGCAGGTTGAGGTGGCAGCATCATAACTGGAACCCCTGTGTTTCCAGGATAACTGATAAAAAAATAATTAGGCAGACCTCTTGCCCTTTGGCCATTCTTCATTGACTCTTCATCTAGAAAGTACTTGTGTGTGGATGTCAGGTGAGAACTGATTCAGGTTCAGCTCTAGTGCCCTGTCACCAAATATCCTGCCAGCACTCCAAGCAGACACAACGAAGAATGACCATTTGAGTGAGATACTGGTGGTGCAATGATAGTGTGTTGCCATTGGGACAGGCAGGGTTCAATCTGAAGTATTTCAGCCCACATGTGGATATTGAATGAATTCATTTGAAATGGACCAATTCAGATCACTTCAAGATCTCGATTGGGTGGGATGCCCTTCTCTTGGACGAGCAAACCTTCCAATGACTGAAGTGGATCTGGGAACAGGTTTTCACTGCCGTGATTAATGACTCAAATGCGCGATGAACGGCAGGCAGAGCAGCTGGTTAAACGTGACCTTTCCAGTTCAACTTGAGGTCACATGGTCCATAGGATCATTTCAAATAAAAAGGGTACTTGCATTCCTTTTACCCCTTCCATTCACCTCTCTCTCTTTCAATTGTTCTCTTCTGGCTTTTAATTCTCCACAGTCTTAAGCATCCATTGTGCTTAGTGTCCTATGATGAGAGATTATGTAGAATGGGCCTGTATTCTCTGGAGTATGGAAGAATGAGAGGTGATCTCATTGAAATAAACAAGATTCTGAAGGGGATTGACAGGCTAGATGCTGAGAGGTTGTTTCCCCTGGCTGGGGAATCTAAAACTAGGGGGCACAGTCTCAGGATAAGGGGACGGCCATTTAAGAGAGATGAGAAGGAATTTCTTCACTCAGAGGGTTGTGAATCTTTGGAATTCTCTGCCCCAGAGGGCTGTGGATGCTCAGTCTCTGAATATATTCAAAGCTGAGATAGACAGATTTTGGAGTTTAGGGGATTTGAGGGATAGGGAGATCGGGTGGGAAAGTGGAGGTCGAAGATCAGCCATGATCTTATTGAATGGCGGAGCAGGCTCGAGGGGCCGTACGGCCTACTCCTGCTCCTATTTCTTATGTTCTTATGTATAATCAGCGGGTAAGACACGAGCACTGCCCTTGCCTACATGAGGGGATATGGGCAACAGCATCCATTTAGATTTGTGCACGACACATTCCTTGGAGTAAATAAAACTGTTCTATTTGACTTGCACAGTTTGAGTTTCACTTCCACTCCAAAAAAGCTCGTCAGGTTGGTTGCCAGAGCGATGTTTATGTTTGGGTCACTATGACAACACAATGGTTGCATTATGCAGTTTTTATACAAAAGTTCATCTCTTCACCCTGCCCCGTGTTCATAATAAAACCTAATGCAGATGGAGGAGGACTTTGAAGTCACAACAGAGGACGTAAATGGCACATCAAAGACTGAAGCAACTATTAATTGCTTGGCGGCTTTCACCATTGCCCAAGTTCAGAGATTGCCTGAAGATACTTTCTTGTGATTCACAAGTAAGTAATAAAATAGTAATCCTGGACTTCCTGCATACTGCATTAGTCTGGGGGTCATAACACCACCAATAAAACATTAGGATAATGAGGCCAATAGCTCTCTCATTATCCGTGAGTCTCAAAAAACATTTTGAAAATAGACACGTCTTTCCTTTCACGTCTCATCTGCAGAGAAACTGTTATTTTGCAAATTTTGCAAGTTAAATCTTGTAAAAGAAAGACTTTTATACACTGCCTCTCATGATCTCAGGACATCCTAAAGCACTTTACAGCCATTGAATTACTTTTTTGAAGTGTAGTTACTGTTGTAATGTATGGCCTATTTTCCTTACACCTATTTGTGAAGTGTCTTGGGACAATTTCATCTTAAGAGACACAATATAAATAAATGTATGTTGTTTTATCTGGTTCAACATTATGCTTGCTTTGTTGATGGTTGATCTGCAACATGTGGACATGTTGGGGGAATTTTAACCCCAAGAAACAGGTGGGTTGGGGTCGGGTGGGAGGTTTAAGTTAAAAATCTGAATCCCGACTGTAATGTATTCACCTGTGAGTATGTTCATTGTGGGTGGCTTAGCCAGTCACGTGACTCAATAAATCCCCAGACAGTTAGGTCCAGGTCATCCACAAAAATGAATGATACTGCCAGACTCTCATTCGGGAACCATGCTGCCGGTATAGCTTCTTGCTGTGCTCCACTTGCATTTGCCTTCTCATAAAAGGTAATTCCACCAAAGTTTCTTTCATGAAGGAAATCCCATCCTCGTCAACATTTTGTAATGTATTTGCTTCGTGGGTTCTTTGCTGAAGAATTCGTAGCAACACATTGCTATTAAGAACTAGTTGGTTTATTAACAAAGATTTATCACACTACACATTACCAGCTCATCCACTCGGCTCGCAGCCGCATACCTTATTGTCGATGACATAGACCCAACTGGCTGGGGTTTTATTGAGTCTGGTGAACATCTCGTGATTGGCTAAGGGAGGGAGTTCCAAAAGATGGGTGCACAGTCACTCAAGGAGTGGTGACCAATTGCAGAAAAGAGGAATGGGAAATGAGAAATAGGCCCGTGATGGAGGAGTGGAGGATACGCGTGGGGGGACATGGCTGAGTCAGGCACGGATGAAGACATAGAGGGATTCAGGAAACCTGTGGAGCTTGGCAAAGACAAAGACTGCAGAATTCTGGGTGACTTGTAATTGACAGTGGTGAGGGTGGGTGGTGGGTGGGCGGGGGAGGGCGAGTGGAGGGGGGGGCGGGGTTGGAAATTGGGAGTGTCTGGTCAGGAGAAGGTTGGAGAAACAAAAGAAAAACAGCTGCAAATCTGAAATGAAAACAGAAAAAAAGCTGGAATCATTCAGCCGATCAGTCAGCAGCTGTTGAGAAAACGGACGAGCTAGCATTTCAGTTGTAGATGCTACATCAGAGCGGGAAAGAAATGACAGCTGAGGCATTGGGTTGTGAGCCTGGTGGATGAACTGGTAATGTGTACTGTGATTGTTAAACCTTTGTTAGTCAACCAACTAGTTCTTAACAGCAATGTGTTGCTATGAATTCGTATGCAAAGAACCCATGAAGCAAATACATGGCACCCACACTAACCCACCCACTTCCAGTTTTAATGGAGGCGGGAGGGGGGGGGGGGGGCGCGGGCAGTCAACCTGCTCCCAGGAAATATTATACTAAGGCTGGCGTGCCTCATGGTGATCCACCATTTCAAATTTCACCCTGGCTGGTCGGGTCTCGAAGGCCACGGGGAACTCATCAGCTAACGGAAGGCAAGGATTGCTGGATCCAGGAGGCGAGTGCCTTTTTACTTACCCCCTGGATCCAGCGCCCGACCTCACCAACCCCCCACGATCGGACCCCCCCCACAATTGCTCAGATCTTCCCCCACCCCCTCTCCCCCCCCCCCCCCCCCCCAAGGCCACCAACATCCCCCACCCCCCTCCCTCGCCCCCATGAGGCTTCCAATCTCCAATTCCCCCCTCCGGCTCCCAATCCCCCTCCGGCCTTCCGATGTCCCCCCCCCCCCCCTCCGGCCCTCGCACCCTTCAGCCCCTCGAATCCCGATCCCCTTCCCACCTCCCTCCCTCCGGCTCCCGATCCGCTTCCCACTCCGACTCCGACTCCCTATCCCCCTCCGGCCTTCTGACGTCCCCTCTCCAGCCCTCAATCACCCGACAGCCCCCCGAACCCCGATCCCCTTCCCATCTCCCTCCCTCCGGCTCCCGATCCGCTTCCCACCTCCCCCCCCCCCTCCGACGACCGATTCCTTTCCGACTTCCCCCTCCTCACCCCCGATCCCTCCCTCCCTCCTCCCTGTGGCTTAGTGCCGCAGGCATACCCGTCCACAGCCAGCCTCTCCACCTGGCTGGCTGCAGGCGGGAATCAGAGCTTTGAAATGCTAATCAGGCCCTTCCGTTAAATTCGGCAGGGCCTGGCGAGAATCCCGTTCTGTCGGGTTTCCCCAACTGCTTTTTGCCCCCTCGCTCCCAACTCACCTCTAAATTTAAATTCCTGCCATTGAGAGCAGAGTTTGCTAAAACTGCTTCATCTCTTTCAACTTCACCCTTAGCTATTTTGACACCAAGCATGCACTACCTCATATTTATTCATTTTCGTTGGTAATTTCTTCAGGCACTTTCCTGATCAGCTGCCGTAAGTTTGGCGGAAGATAGGCGGGAGTCCCCGTTTACGTGGCACCTCCGGCAACGTTCCCCTGAATTTATTTTTGGGTGTGCGGTTCCCTTAATGGATTACGCAGCCCATTCAAAATTTCACGCATGTGTGAAATGTCGCATTGAAAACAACAACAACTTGTATTTATATAGCGCCTTTAACATCGTAAAACATCCCAAGGCGCTTCACAGGAGTGTTGTAAGACAAAAAATTTGACACTGAGCCAGATAAGAAGAAATTAGGACAGGTGACCAAAAGCCTGATCAAAGAGGTAGGTTTTAAGGAGCGTCTTAAAGGAGGAAAGAGAGATAGCGAGGCGGAGAGGTTTAGGGAGGGAATTCCAGAGCTTGGGGCCAAAGGCACGGCCACCGATGGTTGAGTGATTATAATCAAGATTGCTCAAGGGGGCAGAATTTGAGGGGCGCAGATATCTCAGGGGGTTGTGAGGCTGAAGGAGATTACAGAGATAGGGAGGGGGCGAGGCCACGGAGGGATTTGTAAGCAAGGATGAGAATTTTTAAATCGAGGTGTTGCATAAACCGATAACCGGCTTACGTGGGACTTGCAGACGGCTGCGCTGTCACACATGGCCGCACAGCTTAATGGGAACATTGGCATCCGGCATTCCCGTTGATTTTCCGCCAAAATTACAACAGCCGATCGAGAGTGCCCCCAAGGAAAGATTCCTGACGACTGAGTTCCCGCTGCAGTTTACAGATTGTATCGAGCTTGATGTCTCATCAAACTCGACTGACTCCAAACAGCCAGGATGAGGCGCAGACCAATGTCTCCCATTCAATATTTTTTCTCTGGCAGTTCAATCAGAACATTTCTCAATCCATTGTAATCTTTGTTTGGATGCCAGATGAATCCTCAAAGGGTTAACATCGGCAGACAAGTGAAATGCGCCTAGAGCAAGTTATAAATAGCTGTCAAAGTTACTTACCACTAAACTCAGAGGATCACAGCCGTTAATGGAATTAGGCGTTTCTATCTTGCTGCTGCTGACATCTGACAAATCTTCATCTAAATACGTCGGGAGGATGCGAAGGGGGAGTTCAAGTGTTAGCAACGCAAGACAATAGGCGACATGTATCTGTAAATGTATCGGAGAACTCATAATATGCCAGGAGCAGAAAACACACTGCAATTTGCCACCACTCTTCATCCCAACCCATTATGTCATCACTCTGCTCATTTTGTCAGTTAAATAAAAAGTTAAATAAAAGCACAAAATAAAGAACAAGACAGGGCAATAATAGTTTGAGAAGGAATCTTGGGCCCCCAACATACAGCCGATAACAAGCAGGCTGGAGATCTTTATTGCTGTGGCAAGAAAAATACATTTTCAGAATGTTAGGCAGATTTCATCAGGTTCAAACACGTCAACTTCCTGCCTGCTGTAAGTTACACCAAACAGCTTGTGGACAAAGTCATTAAACCTACTTCAATGGACGCTCCTCAAATTTTGAATGAATTACCGGAGGCTCAATAACCTTAAGTATAATCACAACCTTTCGTCATTATCTCCACTGAGGTTTTGAAGGACCTCAGAGAAATAATTTAAGGTGATTACCATTCTTAGAGCCAGTATTTTGAAGAAGTGAGGGTTAAAGGGGGCACAGACTTGACAGAAAAAGCATTCGGCAAAATTAATTTTTCAATGTCTGTTTCAATGTCATTAGTAACATTGCGACATGTCTGCATACCAATGCAGAAGTTATCCCAAATTCCAAAGATAATGCCCCTTTAAACTAGCTCACGCTATAATTAAAATGCCGAACACTAACTATTTGATGCATGGACTCTGACTTAACAATCTGTGCTCATTTATTTTCCACTTCTAGTGGTTCCTTTTAAAAGTCTAATCTATTTAGTTGCTCTGATCTCTTGCTAATATTGCCATGACTACCATTTGGAACCAGGGCTCCGGAGAGACTATCCCACCATAGACTTTCTAAAAAAACAAAAGGGATCCTGGTGCTGCCAGACAAACACCGAACTTGTTTGGGTTTGAATAGGCCGAGTTTAAAGCAGGCTTCTCCAAAATTTCTGGAAGTACAAATTAAAAAGAAGGATAGGCCAACAATAGGAATCTGCAACAATAGGGGATTCAGGACAAACTTCTTTACCCAGAAAGTGGTGGGAATGTGGAACTTGCTCCCACAGGGAGGGGTTGAGGCGAATAGTACAGATGCATTTAAGGGGAAGCTGGATAAACACATGAGGGAGAAAGGAATAGAAGGATATGGTGATGGGGCGAGATGAAGAAGGATGGGAGGAGGCTCGTGTGGAGCATAGACACCGGCACGGACCACAGTTGGGCCGAATGGCCTGTTTCTGTGCTGTAACATTCGATGCAAAAAAAAATCAGGACACGATAGATATATATATCGGCTCGTCATCATCTGTAAGAAGAAAGACTTGCATTTATAAAGCACTATAAAGGACATCTCAAAGCGCTTTACAGCCAATTAAGTACTTTTGGAGTGTAGTCACTGTTGTAATGTGGGAAACTGACAGTCAATTTGCACACAGCAAGCTCCCACAAATAGCAATTTGATAATGACCAAATATCTGTTTTTGTTATGTTGATTGAGGGATAACTATTGGCCAGGACACCGGGGATAACTCCCCTGCTCTTCTTCGAAATAGTGCTGTGGGATCTTTTACATCCACCTGAGAGGGCAGACGGGGCCTCGGTTTAACGTCTCATCCAAAAGATGGCACCTCCGACAGTACAGTGGAGCATCAGCCAAGATTATGTGTTCAAGCCCCTGGAATGGGACTTGAACCCGCAACCTTCTGACTGAGAGGCAAGAGTGCTACCCACTGAGCCACAGCTGACACTGTTAATGACACTTAAAAAGACAAGTTAATGTTTCGGCTGGAGCCCTTCTTCAGGACTGGTTTAATTTGTGTTTTGAAGCAGAGTTCTGAAAAAGGCTTCCACTCCCTTTTTCGAAAATCAGGAGAGGCGTCTAACGGGAGGCTGAGCCGATACGTTGCGAGCGACACGATTACCTAAAGTCAAAATTATTCCCCTGACGCCCACAATGGAAGCTTGCTCTGTTTTAGCATTCACCTCCTTCATTAACCGATATCAGTATGAGCTCAGTGACCCAGACCTTCCGCAAGGAACTGCGTATGAATTCATTAAGCATTGGTGCACCCGGATCAGATGGTGCAAATTTCAAAGCTTAAACCTTTACACCATGACGCAGTGCATTTTAATGGGTATCTTAGGCACGTCTGGAAATCCAAGCTTTGTTATTCTCTAATACTGTTCCCAATGAGCTTTTAATGATACGGCGGAGCAGAAAAACTCAGCTGTAAAATAAAAGTACTACCCATTTCATTTCTGGCGAACGTACGGATCTGACAGGCAGGGAAAGACAAGCTGGTCCATCAAGCCTGGCCCGCACCCATGTTGGCTGCAGCACCAAGACTAGACACTTCCTACCCACCTCCCACAGCCATGTCATCTCCTGGGAGAGGCAAGAAAAGCAGACTGAAAACCCAGGGTCAATAAGGAAAAATAATACTCTGGAAAATCCCTCCCTGACCTCCGCCCGCCTCAGGCGATGGAAATCGATGCAGGAGATCATATGGTTCAAGATTTTAATCTGCTTCATAAGTGCCTGCCTTTCCACACTCAGCTTCAACAGGGAGGGCAGGCACTTCTGAAGCTAATGGCATTCCCCACAATTAGTGCCTCCTATCTCATTTTACTGTCTGAGCGTGGATGAGACTAATAGGTTCAGTGCAAGTGGCCTTTCGCTGGAGGGCCTATAAAACATAGTTGCAAATGAGCAGGTTTATTTTGTTGGGCCAAGTCGGCTCTTAAAGGGGCCACGCACTCCCCCAAAAAATGACAGGGGACATCGGAGTCAACGTACCTTGATAATCTTGATGCCTGGGGAAGGTGCACGGAGACTTGGGTCGTCCCTAAATTTTAGACATAATAATAAACAATGTAAAACAGCACATTTGTGTGGGTGTATCAAAAACAAATCTTGTGCAATAGCCGCCACACGTATCATATGTCTTTATTAAGGTTCACTGCAATATTTGACATTAAAGCCCATGTAAATTGAGGCACAACAGATCTTAATGTGTTTGCCATAGAAAACTTCTAATGTGTTTGCATCATGGGATCTTTACTTAAGAATTCATAGCAACACATTGCTATTCTGAACGAGTTGGTTTATTAACAAAGGTTTAACAATCACACTACACAGTACCGGTTCATCCCCTCAGCTCACAACAGCATACCTCATTGTGGGTGACCCAGACCCAACTGGCTGGGGTTTTATTGAGTCTGTGAACATCACGTGACTGGCTAAGCCACTCACAGTGCAACAGCTCTACAACTATTTTAGTTGAACCTGTAAATCAAATGCCCCCTTATTAAAGGGGCACCAAAACCGACAAATGAACAAATTAAACTTTAGACATTAAACAGATCAAATTAAAATTTGGTTGCTGGGGTTGATGATGCACTCCAGTCCCTCCGGCGCCCACCTCTCGCGGGAGGCCGCGAGCATACCGATGGACACCGCGTGCTCCATCTCCAAGGATACCCTGGCTCGAATGTACCCACGGAAGAGAGGCAGGCAGTCGGGCTGAATGACCCCCTCGACCGCCCGCTGCCTGTACCGGCTGATGGCCACCTTGGCCAAGTCCTATGAGGAGGCCTTCCGACCTGCCCCCTCCCCTCCGCACAGGGTGCCCAAAGGTCAGGAGCGTGGGACTAAAATGCAACTAGAACTTGAGGAGCAGCCCCTTCAAATAACAGAAGAGGGGCAGCAGCCTGACACATTGAACATATATGTGGAACACAGACTCCTCCAGACCGCAGAAATTGCAGCAACAGCTCTACAAGCCTGTGAGCATACATGAGAAAACTCATGCTCACTTTCTAGATACATGTCCCGGATGGTACAATTGTTTGGCAGCCAGTCGAAAGCCAAAGCAACTTAGGCCTTCCCAGTACTTCTCATGCACAGAGGTCAGAGCATTTCAAAGCGGGGTAGGGGGGGGGGAAGGACAATGAGTGGACACTGAGCAGCAGGGGTTAAAAGGGAAGAGAGGGGCTGGGGGAGCATGTACAAAGAGGATGTTCTTTAGGAGGCTTTTGAAGTCCGAAAGGAGAGGTGGCAAGGAGGAGATTTTAGGGAGGGAGCTCCAAAAAAAATGTGTGCAGAGTCACTCAAGGTGACCAATTGCGGAAAAGAGGAAGGGGAATGAGAAATAGGCCAGTAATAGAGGAGTAGAGAATGTGCGTAGGAGGACATGGCTGAGTCAAGCAGGGATGAAGACATAGAGGGATTTGAAGATGAATGTGAAATGTTTCGTCAATTCTCTGAGCTTCAGGTAACCTGTGGAGCTTGGCAAAGACGGGTTAATGGGAAAGTAAAATACTGCGGATGCTGGAATCTGAAATAAAAACAGAAAATGCTGGAAACACCCAGCGGGTCAGGCAGCATCTGTGGAGAGAGAAACCAAGTTAACGTTTCAGGTCGGTGACCCTCTGTCAGAACTGGAGAAGTTCGAGGTGTCACAGATTCTTACGGAAGTGCAGGGATCAGGGAAAGGGGGAGGAGCGGGGTGGTGGAAAGAACAAAAGGCAAGGTCTGTAATAGGCAGAAGAGATTTGAGAGACAAAAGGGATGATGGGCCAAACTGAGATGGTAATAGCACAAGTTCGGAAACAAAAGATGAGTTTAGATAGGGTTTGAATAGCGGAATAATAACCAGCTGCCACAGGTAAGAGAAAAACAAATAAAAAAAGGGGGTGGAGCTTTTGTAAAAAGAAAGGGAGGAAAAAGAACAAAATAGGGGCAGAGGTTATGGTCTGAAATTGTTGAACACAATGTCGAGTCCAGAAGGCTGTAAAGTGGATAAACGAAAGATGAGGTGGTGTTCCTCGAGCTTGCGTTGAGCTTCATTGGAACAGTGCAGGAGGCCGAGGTAATGGGGCTTCAGGCCTTATTGTGAGTATGAACAAAGGCTGCGGTATTCTGAGTGACTTGTAATTGACAGTGGTGGCGGCGGTTGGGTGGGGTGGAGGTGGGGGGGTAGTGGGGAGGGGGGATGTGGGGAGGGGGGGATGTGGCGAAGGGGGGTGGGGGGGGGAGATAGTGGGGAGGGGGGATGTGGGGAGGGGGGGGATGTGGCGAAGGGGGGTGGGGGGGGGGGAGATAGTGGGGAGGGGGGATGTGGGGAGGAGGGGGGATGTGGCAAAGGGGGGTGAGGGGGGAGATAGTGGGGAGGGGGGATGTGGGGAGGGGGGGATGTGGCGAAGGGGGGTGGGGGGTGGAGATAGTGGGGAGGGGGGATGTGGGGAGGAGGGGGGATGTGGCAAAGGGGGGTGAGGGGGGAGATAGTGGGGAGGGGGGATGTGGGGAGGGGGGGATGTGGCGAGGGGGGGTGGGGGGGGAAGATAGTGGGGAGGGGGGATGTGGCAAAGGGGGGTGGGGGGGAGATAGTGGGGAGGGAGGGATGTGGGGAGGGCCTGGCTAGGCCAAGGTTAGAGAAGCAAAAAAAAAAATGAAAACGGCTGCAAATCTGAAATGAAAACAGAAAAAAAAAGCTGGAATCATTCAGCAGATCAGTCAGCAGCTGTTGGGAAAATGAGCTAGCTAGCATTTCAGTTGTGAATGCTACATCAGAGCGGGAAAGAAATGACAGCTGAACAGCTTTTAGAAAACAACAGAACAAAGGGAAGAGAGGGAAACACACACACACACACATAAACACACACACCCCCCACACACACACACACACACACCCCACACACACACACACATAAACACACACACCCCACACACACACACACACCCCACACACACACACCACACATACCCTTCTACACACTTACACTCTCTCACACACACACACATTTCTCACACACACACACACACACACCCCACACACACACACCACACATACCCTTCTACACACTTACACTCTCTCACACACACACACATTCCTCACACACACACACACACACACTCACACGACAAGAGGGGACCTGTGTGTCGAGTGATTAAAAGGAAAATGGGAGATGGTTCAACGGCTGAAATAATATTAACAGGAGAGGTGTTAGAAAGACTCACAATAAAGGAAATTAAAGACATTGAAGAGACAGAGAGAATGTGGGAATATCTGAAGCGGTGATGCCTTTTTAATAGGATATCTTTATCAGACACACCTATACCTGCACATACAGCCAAGCATGCTTTACAAGTCTAAATATAATTATAGTAAACTCGCTGGGAGTAATTTGGATGATTGTGTAATTCATGCGATGTTGATTCAGACGCCTGTTATTCATCTCTCTCGATTTGCATGTCTATTGAAAGGCAATCGATATCGCTCGTTTTACACCATCACCCAAAGTCAAAATGACCCACCCCCCTGGTATAAGAGGAGCGAGTCAAACACCAACGCGATTTTTCTGCAGCAACCTTAATATTGAGTTATGTGTTTGGATGCATCCCTGCTCTGACAAGCTGCGGCATGGAGGAGCTGGGTGGGCGGGCTCGCTCGTGCCCACGAATTGCCCCCCAGCAGTAAGTTCCCCCGTTGTAACCATGCTGTCCCGGAGAAGTGTGGAGTGGCAGTCAGGTTCTCCTCTCCGGGGGGACCAGGGGGAAAATTGGGAAAGCCAGCCATACTGACCACCCAGGAGCTCACCTCCACCCAGTGGCCTTCACCGGGGAAGAGTTGCGGCACAGCAAGACTACGGTGGAATGAAGAAAACGATAAAAGCGGGTGAGAAGAAAAAGGGACACAATCACAGCCAGATGTGGCCCAGATGACAGCATTGCAATACATCGCACTGCCTCTTTACATTATCACAGCATCATAGGCAGTCCCTCGAAACCAGGATGACTTGCTTCCATGCCAAAAAAGGATGAGTTCACAGATGTTTCAATGAAGGACCTAATATTCCAGGTCCTGAACTACACCCTCAAGGGTGGAAGATGCCTGTACGTGGATTTTTTTTAACGTGGTGTGGCCGTTGCACACCAGCCACCACACGGGTTTGGCAGAGCTAGGTCTTGTTCCAGTGGCAAGGATTAACCAAGACAACTGGAGACCAGCTCTGCTGCACGGACCCTAGTTCGCACACATATCGCAGTGTGGGCTGGTCCGTGCTGCCCATGGGCCGAACTGACGCCTCTCCTGGGCCTCGATCACGTCCCTCCACAGTCTCTCACTGCTCCTTCGCCCCGACCTCGCCGCTCCTGCTGTATCTGCCCATGCTGCAATAACCGACCTGGACCTTGATGACGTCACTCTTCGCAGCCGTCGCCCACCTGCACCAGCTCGCGCTGTACCTTGCAGTGATCTCCACGCTGCTCCCGGGGCCTCCACACTGCTCCCGGGTCGCCTCACCTTTTATGGCCCCGACCTGCCGCTAGTGTAATTATCACAGGACATTAACCATTGTATTGTGGACCAGATTTTAGACCATTCTTCATTTTTCTTGGTTGCAGTATGGTTCGGACCCAAGGCATTCTCTTTTGAAAGATCACCAATCAGTGCAAAGAGGGTCCGTAAGCATGACCCCGAGCTTCCAGTCGCCTGTCACTTTAATTCTACGCTCCACTCCCACTCTGATCTCTCCATCCTTGGCCTCTTACACTGTTCCAATGAAGCTCAACGCAAGCTCGAGGAACAGCACCTCATCTTTCATTTAGGCACTTTACAGCCTTCTG
The DNA here is from genome assembly GCF_044704955.1 of Pristiophorus japonicus. Lineage (NCBI taxonomy): Eukaryota > Metazoa > Chordata > Chondrichthyes > Pristiophoridae > Pristiophorus > Pristiophorus japonicus. The sequence goes on along the minus strand of NC_091991.1, from coordinate 169,852,069 downwards.
GACTGAGCATCGAATTCAATAATTTCAGACCATAACCCCTGCCCCAATGTTTTATTCTCTGTTTTTTCCTCTTTCTCAAGACAGTTGTTGATGATTTTTCCATTTACACCCTATCTAGATTCATCTTTTGTTTCTTAACTTGTCCCATTACCATCTCTTTTTGCCTTGCACCATAATCCCTTTTGTCTCTTAATTTCTCCTGCCTTCCGCCCTATCACAGACCTTCCCTTTTGTTCTTTCCTCCCCTCCCCCCTTTCCCTGCCCCCCCACCCCCCCACACTTGCTGAAAACCCTGTTACATCTCTAACTTTTTCCAGTTCTGACGAAGGGTCATCGACCCAAAACGTTAACTCTGTTTCTCTCTCCACAGATGCTGCCCGACCTGCTGAGCGTTTCCAGCATTTAATGTTTTTTATTTCAGATTTCCAGCATCCGCAGTATTTTGCTTTTGTGAATTGGGTTCAGCGTTGTGCTGTGTGAATGTGTGAATTCTGTCAGAATTTCACTGAATCTACCTGGACTCCTTTCACACCGTCAGTGGATCAAACACACGAGTCAGTCATTATAACCCTGTCCAGCATCCCTCAAACAATGACTCGGACCTTAAGGTATTGAGAGCTTTGAACACTTCAGCTTACAAGAGGCGGGAGCAAGGACAAACATTTCACTTGAACTTTCTGACAAGCAACTGTTGTTAATCTTATAAATAAATGGTTACGTACAATTCCGTAAACTTTAAGGTTCGGTCTTCGTCTCAGTCGCGGCTCCTGCACAAAAAATTCATTGTCCTCAGGTGATTCCTCCGAGGTCGATGAGCTCTCTGGCTCTTGTCCATTCCTCTTCTGACAGGACCGGCAGAACGCCTGGGAGATAACGGTGACGGGAATATTCCGGGGCAGGCTCTGTACAGGTAGACAGAAAGAGTGAAATTTACACTGATCTGCTCCTCCTCGAATAATTTTTCTCTTCGAGGACTCCTTTCCTTGTCTCCTCCTAATTTCTCCTCTCCTCTCCTCTCATGCTGGGGGATGGTTCCACACAGCCATCCAATATTCCACCCATTCAGCCATTCATTACGTCTCATCCCGGACAATGAGTATCAGTCGGCTCTTTGATCATGGAGAGCACCAATGCAGAACGTGATCTTGATCACACACACGCATGCTCACACACACGCATGCACACGCATGTGCACACACATGCACACCCATGTGCACTCACGCACACCGCATGTGCGCACGTGCACACACACTCATGCGCTCATGCACACATGTGCACACACACGCACATGCACACGCACGCACACACCAATGTTCCCTCTAATTTTATTTTTGTTGTGCGGTCCCTTTAAATTTGTGTGCACGATATGTTTTCCAGCGGAAGGAGCTGGTGAGCAGCCTGCACAGGATCTCACGAATGGTGTGCGGCCGCATAGTGGCGTGCCTTAGGGGAAACACTGACACACACACGTGTGCACACACATGCATGCACACGCACAAACACACATGCAAGGATACACACATACACACACATAAATGCATGCATCCATGCCCACTCTCGCTACATTGAGGGTCGCTGGATTGTGATCAGGAGTAGAAACTCTGACGTTATTTCTCCCCAGCCTAGCCCAGGTTTAAGTGTGTGGGTCAGTACCACACTGGACACTCCATTTATAGTTGGAGAGGGGAAGCTCCAACTTTGTTTCATCAAAGGGTTTGTATTTCTTTCGAGAACAAAATGCAGCACCCTTTTCTTGGTTCTCCAAATACATACTGTTCTCCTTCAGAAGGCAGAACAAATGAATTAATTCCTATTCAGAAGGTAGAAGAGAATTTGAAGACTGTGTCAATGTACAGTATGAATATTTGGAGCTAGATGGATTATGAATAATTCAGGAGTGATATGAGTTTCCACAGATGATTGTCAATGAAAATGAATGAACACTCACAGGAGTGAATATGTGAACAGGAGCATTTAATGCCACTTTTGTAAGTTCTGGACATTAACTTTTCAAGTATGCAGTCCATCAAACTCCATGAAAAGCATTGTTGGAACCAAAATGGCTTTCGTGTATTTTTGAGCAAGACAGACTGCAATCTATATAAGGGTAACACTCTGTAATTTATCACATTGCTGTTTGTGGGATCTTGCTGTGTGCAAACTAGCTGCTGTGCTTCCTGCATTACAAAACTGACTACACTTCAAAAAGTACTTATCTAGGATTACATCGGATGCACGGCACAGAAACAGGCCATTCGGTCCAACCAGTCCATGCCGGCATTTATGCTCCACTCGAGCTTTCTCCCGTTTTCTTCATCGAAATCGATCAGCATAACCCTCTATTCCCTTCTCCCTCATATGCTTGTCTAGCCTCCCCTTAAATTGCATCTATACTATTCACTTCAACCACTCCCTGTGGGAGCAAGTTCCACATTCTCACCACTCTCTGGGTAAAGAAGTTTCTCCTGAATTCCCTATTGGATTTCTTGATGACTATCTTATATTGATGGCCTCTAGTTATACTCTTCCCCACAAGTGGAAACATTCTCTCTGTATCCACTCTATCAAAACCTTTCATAATTGTAAAGGCCTCGATTAAGTCACCCCTCAGCCGCCTATTTTTCAAGAGCAAAGAGTCCCAGCCTGTTCATCCTTTCCCGATATGTCGACCCTTGCATTTCTGGTATCATCCTTGTAAATCTTCTCTGCACCCTCTCCAGTGCCTCTATGGTGACAAGAACTGTACACAATACTCTAAGTGTGGTCTAACCAAGGTTCGATATAGGTTTGGCATAACTTCCCTACTTTTCAATTCTATTCCTCTAGAAATAAACCCGAGTGCTTGATTTGCTTTAATTTACGCCTTGCTAACCTGTGTCGATACTTTTGGTGATTTGTGTATTTGTACTCCGAGATCCCTTTGTTCCTCTACCCCACCCAGACTCGCACCCTCCAAGTAATAAGTGACCTCTCTATTCTTCCTACCAAAATATAATATTTTACATTTATGTGTGTTAAACTTCATTTGTCAATGATATGCCCATTCTGCAAGTTTATTAATGTCCTCCTGTAATTTGTTGCAGTCCTCCTCAGTATTGACTATCCCCCCAATTTGGTGTCACCCACAAATTTAGAAATTGTGTTTTGGATTCCAAAGTCTAAATCGTTACTATAAATTGTGAACCACAGTGGTCCCAGCACTGATCCTTGTGGAACACCACTACCCACCTTGTACCCCTACTCTCCGCTTTCTGTCTTGAAGCTGGCGAGCTATTCATTCTGCTACTTGTCCCCTGACTCTGCATTCTCTGACCTTGTTGATCAGTCTATTGTGGGGTACCTTATCGAAGGTCTTTTGAAAATCTACATAAATTACATTTACTTCATTGGCTGAAAAGTACTTGGGTCTGATCGGTGCTCTATAATTGCTCTGTCTACCTTTACATTCAGGAATGCCCTTGTCAACGTCGGCATTTAAATCCATACATTTTTTTTCCTTTCCTGTTCAACGTTTTGAACCAGAGAACCTATATTTCGATTTGTAAGCATTGTTATTGGTCATTATGAGGGATGTGATTGTTCTTCCACTTTTTACGCCTAGTGTTAGAATTGATCTTTCCCAGGTCAGGTGTGGCTCATAGAAACACAGAAACATAGAAAATAGGAGCAGTAGTAGGCCATTCGGCCCTTCGAGTCTGCACCGCCATTCAATATGATCATGGCTGATCCTCTATCTCAACACCATATTCCTGCTTTCTCCCCACACCCCTTGATGCCTTTTGTATCCAGAAATCTATCTATCTCCTTCTTGAATATATTCAGTGACTTGGCCTCCACAGCCTTCTGTGGTAGAGAATTCCACAGGTTCACCACCCTCTGAGTGAAGAAATTTCTCCTCATCTCGGTCCTAAATTTCCTACCCCGTATCCTGAGACTGTGACCCCTGGTTCTAGACTTTCCAGTCAGGGGAAAACACCCTCCCCGCATCCAGTGTGTCCAATCCCGTCGGAATGTTATACTTTTCAATGAGATCGCCTCTCATTCTTCTAAACTCTAGTTCGACCCAATCTCTCCTCATATGACAGTCCGGCTCCAAAACATGTCTTTATTTCTATCACAGAAGAGGACTCCCGACTGTAGAGGTGTGACATTGTTCCCTTTCCCACACCAGCCATCCTGAGACTGCCATCAATCCTGGATCCGTGCTGGGTCCTAACATCTAGGGGGAACGGGATTGAGTCACTGCCCTCACTCGATTTGGATAGGAATCTTAAAGACGTTCGTCTCACACTGGGTTTGAGTTGATCCCAGATCTCAGAGATGTAAGAGTAATCTGCTAACTCTTTACACCTCAGAAAATCCAGCATTCAAAGAAGGGTTCCAACTTTCAATAATGTTTTCATCTGAAGTAATGTATTTAACAAACAAATTCACAGAATTTCAACTCAAAAGTCTCGTATGTGCCGGGATATATTGAGTGGTAATAAAAACAACAAAAACACACTGCTAATGCTTTACTCATTTCTGACATTTTTTTAGATTTGTGTCTCATGCTTCTGTCAATGAAATTTATTTAAGACCAAAGGATATAAATCTGACCAATATAATGTCCTAAAATATGCACAAGCAAAGTAACCTGCACATTTTGTAAATTAATCTTTCTCTTTGTCTGTTTTACCGATGTTTATGACCTACTCAGTTTGCAAAATGTATAATTTGTAACATTGACACATAACCCAATGCAGTGAAGAACTCCTCGTCTTGCAGTTCTCCGAGTGACCAGAGGTGTCACTGCTGCAGCAGCTGCAGAAGAGGAGTTTGCCATTTAAATGTGAAGCTAAATTGGTACAATGGGAGAGAGGGGGAATGAGAATAGCAAAGAACAAAAGATATTTATTTCTATTATATAAAGGAATGGGACACAGAATGGCTTTGCAGGGATGGATCATCTCCAACAATTCCTCCTCAGTTTTATTGATCAAATGCTGATGATTCAAGACTCCAACACGATCACATAAAATCCTTTTTCTCGATCACAGTTCCAGTTCGGGGCTGTTTTAATGTTCCCGCTTTTGTTTAAGAGTAAACAAACCACTTTTAATTACTTTTGTTATTAACCCAATTTGAATTGGGAGAGAGGAAGGACACAAGATCCACTCGAGACTGGTAAGGTTAGAGGAGGAGAGGGTGCCTGCATGAGAAGAGATGGAGTGGGATGGGTAGAGCCTCTCTGCGAATGACGTCCGGAGGGGTTGGGTGCCTTGGTGACCTGGAGTTAGGAGAGGGTTGAATATCGGAGAACAACCGTTGGGGTCACTTTTTGGGGAGGTGATGGCCTAGTCGGTGTGTTTGAAAATTAAAAATATCACTTTATTAAAGCTGCTTAAAATTAACTAGAACAAGGCATCTTTAATTAAAAATATTAACATTTTTTAAGGCGAACATGCAATAGACCTCCATCTTAGAAATGCATGACCAATTATGTGCCTTTAACAATTGGATTTCTGCGTTCAGCCATTCAGATATTTATATTTTAGCCGTTGATATCAATGAAGGACTGCTGGGTACATCTACAGTTCAAGCTACAAGCCCGTGTACCTACTGTTTTGACGTAGAAAACAGGGTCAACTTTTGGGGACTGCGTTAGCTTCTCTGAAGCTTTTTCTCTAACTTGCTAAGGTGGCACATCGGTAGAACGCAGGCACTTCTGTTAGAATGAGATTATTACACCTCGAGTACTCAGTACAAGTCTGGTCTCCATATGACAAAAAGGATATAAGGCACTGGAGAAGATGCAGAAAATATTTGCAAGGATAATACCAGAACTGAGAGGTTGTGAAAGCAGGGAAGTCTTGCTACAGCTATACAGGGTATTGGTGAGGCCACACCTGGAATACTGTGTGGAGTTTTGGTTTCCATATTTACAAAAGGATATACTTGCTTTCGAAGCAGTTCAGAGAAGATTCACTCGGTTGATTCCAGAGGTGAGGGGGTTGACTTATGAGGAAAGGTTGAGTAGGTTGGGTCTCTACTCATTGGAATTCAGAAGAATGAAAGGTGACCTTATCGAAATGTATAAGATTATGAGGGGGCTTGACAAGGTGGATGGCAGAGAGGATGTTTCCACTGATGGGGGAGACCAGAACTAGAGGGCATGATCTTAGAATAAGGGGCCGCCCATTTAAAACAGAGATGAGGAGAAATTTCTTCTCTCAGAGGGTTGTAAATCTGTGGAATTCATTGCCTCAGAGAGCTGTAGAAGCCGGGACAATTAATAAATTTAAGAGAGAAGTTTCTTAAACAATAAGGAGATAAGGGGTTACGGGGAGCGGGCAGGGAAGTGGACCTAAGTCCATGATCGGATAAGCCATGATCGTATTGAGTGGCGGAGCAGGCTCGAGGGGCGGTATGGCTGACTCCTGCTCCTGTTTCTTGTGTTCTTATAAGTAGCAAAAAAGGCAGAATAGGCTGGGGCCCTTTTCTCTAGAAAAGAGAGGACTGAGAGGTGACCTGATAGAGGTCTTTAAACTTTTGAAAGGGTTTCATAAGATAGATGTAAAGAAGATGCTTCAACTTGTGGGGAGTCCAAAATCAGGGGCCATAAATATAAGATAGTCACTAATAAACCCAATCGGGAATTCAGGAGAAACTACTTTACCCAGAAAGCCGTGAGAATGTGGAACTCGCTACCACAGGGAGTGGTCGATGCGAACAGCATAGATGCATTTAAGGGGAAGCTAGGTAATTACATCAGGGATAAAGGAATAGAGGGATAAGCAGGTAGGGTAAGATGAAGAGGGGTGGGAGGAGGCTCGTGTGGAGCATAAACACCGGAACAGACTGTTTGGGTCAAATGACTTGTTTCTATGTAATACTATATAAGCCAAAATCAGAAGATCGAATAGACTTCCGACAAACATATTCGTCCTTATCTGACTCATTTGGCATTTGTGGGGTTTTCTATTTGCACGCCAGATGAAAGGAAGGCATTCGGAGAGTTGTCATGACAACTGGAGGGGAAGGGCGCTGACAATGGGAGGTTGTCCATCACAGAGAAACATGCTTTCAGTGGGTCTCAGTGTACCAAATCTGCGCAGTTCATAGCATAGTAAATAAATATTACAAAATTGGCATTTTTCACACAGCATCTACTCTTAGTGTGAGGGCTGAACGGCGCAGATTCAAGCCAAGCTGAACTCTGACCCCACAATCGCCCAAATGATATTAGTTTATTTAGTTGACCAAAAACCCAAATTTGGAAACAGGACCTCGTTGCGCCTGTTATACGCCCGTAAAACAGGACGACAAGGGCCAATTTCAGGGATCAACCTAAGGATATCTAAAAGACCTCTGACCCAATATTGGGTTGGGCCTTTTTTCCAGGTGTTCCTGGTGGCTGCCAAAAGCAGGCATTAGGCCCCTTACATATGTAAATGAGGGGCCTGACGTCTGTTTTTAGATCCCTCTACTCAATTAGATTCCGATGGACAGAGAAGGCTCTGGGGCTGTTGTGCTGAGGAATCTTCAACGGCCGCTGTAGCTTTAGCAGCAACCGCCACCAAAAGCTACGGTTTCTAAATAAACGGTTCCTCCAGAGTCAGGAGGAGCAGGAGCTCCCCTTCCAGCTCCACAGTACTCCCTGTCCCCTCACCGTTCTCGCTCCACTCACCATCATCATAGGCAGTCCCTCGGAATCGAGGAAGACTTGCTTCCGCTTTAAACATGAGTCCTTAGGTGGCTGAACAGTCCAATATGAGAACCACAGTCCCCGTCAAGTTGGGGCAGATAGTCATTGAGGGAAGGGGTGGGTGGGCCAGGTTTGCCGCACGCTCTTTCCACCCGCATGCTCTCGGCGACGAGACTCGAGGTGCTCGGCACCCTCCCAGATGCACTTCTTCCACTTAGGGCGGTCTGTGGCCAGGGCCTCCCAGGTGTCAGTGGGGATGTTGCACTTTATCAGGGAGGCTTTGAGGGTGTCCTTCAAACGTTTCCTCTGCCCACCTTTGGCTGGTTGCCGTGAAGGAGTTCAGAGTAGAGCGCTTGCTTTGGGAGTCTCGTGTCTGGCGTGCGAACAATGTGGCCTGGCCAGTGGAGCTGATCAAGTGTGGTCAGTGTTTCAATGCTGGGGATGATGGCCTGGTCGAGGACGCTAACGTTGGTGTGTCTGTCCTCCCAGGAGATTTGTAGGATCTTGCGGCGACACTACCCCTCCCAGGACTTACCGTAGGGCCACTGCCGGCGAGGCAGGCAGCCCGATAGTTATTTACCTAAACTGGGTTTGGAACTCTCTTCCGCAAACGGCAATTAATGCTGGGTCAATTGCTAATTTGAAATCTGGAGCATGGTCGATTTTTGTTAGCCAAAGGTATTAAGGGGTATGGGGCAACCCACCGTAATGCAGCGTCTAATGGCCAATGTCATGGAGTTAGGCTGCAGACCAGCCATGATCTCGCTGAATGGCGTAACAGGCTCGAGGGGCTAAACGGCCTACTCCTGCTCGTATGTTTCGATGTGCTAGGTGAACTGCCTGGCCTGAAAATGGGCCAAAACCAATTTCGAACCCTGGGAGTCTAGATTGGCATTTACATGTCATTTAAAAACTAGCAAGGCACACATGAGTGGAGACATAAATTACTTGCAGAGAAGATAGCTCAAGGAATCAAGCGTATAATCTTATAACAGTAATCCACTTGCTGATAACAGCGCTATTGTGCCTATTAATGTGCAGGGGTCAGTGAGCGAGGTTGCTTTTGAGTCGATTGAGCTGACCTGAAAATGCTAAATAGACCACTGTCAAAAAAATATATCATTGCACAAATAGGATTACGTAGGATATACGGTACAGAAACAGGTAATTTGACCCAACCAGTCCATGCCGGTGTTTATGCTTCACTCGAGCCTCCTCCTGTCTTTCCTCATCTAAATCTATCAGCATAACCCTCTATTCCCTTCTCCCTCATATGCTTGTCGAGCCGCCCCCCCACCTTTAAATGCATCAATACTATTAACCTCAATCACTCCCTGTGGTAGCGAGTTCCACATTCTCACCACTCTCTGGGCAAAGAAGTTTCTTCTGGATTCCCTATTGGATTTCTTGGTGACTATCTTATATTGATGGCCTCTAGTTATGCTCTTTCCCACAAGTGGAAACATTCTCTCTGTATCCACTCTATCAAAACCTTTCATAATTTTAAAGACCTCTATTACTTCAACCCTCAGCTTTCTTTTTTCAAGAGAAAAAAGACCCAGCCTGTTCATCCTTTCCTGATATGTAGACCCTCGTATTTCTGGTATCATCCATGTAAACCTCCCCTGCACCCTCTCTAGTGCCTCTATATGCCTTTTTATAATACGGTGACCAGAACTGTACGCAGTATTCCACGTGTGGTCTAACCAAGGTTTGATACAGTTTTAGCATAACTGCACTACTTTTCAATTCTATACCTCTAGAAATAACCCCTAGTGCTTGTTTTTTTTTTTATGGCCTTGCTAACCTATGTCGCAGCTTTTAGTAATTTGTGTATTTATACTGCGACAGGGGTCATTTTAACGTAATTCACTGGGAGGGGAAACCCACGATCGAGTGGTTTTACACTTTGCCTAATATTACTCTCCCGATCTCAACAGTTTCTTGACAGGTGGGCAAGGTTAAAATGACCAATATATCAGCTACTTTATAGCCTCCGAACGTTCAGTATAACTTGGACTGTTTTGACAACAACCTATTTTTGTAGCGGCTGTGTGAAAAACACAGATCAGCCATGGTCGCACTGAATGGTGGAACAGGCTCGAGGGGCTAAACGGCCTCCTCCTGTTCCTATGTTCTAGGTGAACTGCCTGGCTCGAAAATGGTCTCAAACCAATTTCTACCCCTGGGAGTCTAGATTGGCATTTACATATCATTTAAAAAATAGCAAGGCACACGTGAATGGAGACACAGTTATGTGCTGCACTCTGAACTGCGCAGCTATAGACACGCCGAGGCCAGGTAATAACTCGCGTATTCCAGGGAGTGAAAGAGAATGTGACATGAGATTCCTTTTGTAAAGGATGGGGCCTCTCTACCGTTGCAATCTAGCACAAGGGTAATTTGCTCAAAAGGGACCTTCAGACCAATGAGGCTGCTCAATACAGCATCATGTCAAGGCTGAGTTGCCCATTCTCCCCACCCCCAGCTTCGACTGCAGCTGAATGCAAATAAATATGTAACCAGTTTGCCAAAAATACTTCTCCCTGAATCAGGGTTTCTGCAGATGGTGTGTGTAAAAAAAAAAAACACTTTGGCACTATTTACGTACTGTGCTGTGAACTGCCCAGTTGCAGATACACCAGACGAGCTGAAAGTCAGCTTGCATGTGGTGAGATGAAATCCCTTACCTACCCCAGCAGTTGTGGACACGCTACAGGAAGTTTGTCGGAAAAATATTTTTTAAGAAATGAAAATAACGAAAGGAGCTCAACACTATCGAAGACCAAGCAGTCCGCTTGATCGGCACCCCACCACTGGCTGAAACGTCCACTCCCTCCATCATCGGCGCACCGTGGCTGCACTGTTCACGGTTTACAGGAGGCCCTGCAGCAACTCGCCATGGCTTATTCAACAGCACCCCCCAAATCTGTGAGCTTCATCGCCTAGAAGGTCAAGGGCAGCATGAGAAAACTATCACCTCCAAGTTCTCCTCCGAGTCACACACTATCCTGACTGTGGAACTATATCGGCCGTTCCTTCATCGTCACTGGGGCAAAATCCCGGAATTCCCTCCCTAACAGCACCGTGGGAGCACCTTCACCATCATCATTATCGGCAGTCCCTCGGAATCGAGGAAGACTTGCTTCCACTCCTGAAGTGAGTTCTTTGGTGGCTGAACAGTCCAATACAAGAGCCACAGACTCTGTCGTAGGCGGGACAGATAGTGGTTGAGGGAAGGGGTGGGTGGGACTGGTTTGCCGCACGCTCTTTCCGCTTGATTTCTGCATGCTCTCGACGTCGAGACTCGAGGTGCTCAGTACCCTCCCAGATGCACTTCCTCCACTTAGGGCGGTCTTTGGCCAGGGACTCCCAGGTATCAGTGGGGACGTCGCACTTTATCAGGCGGTTCATGAAAAAGGCGGCTCACCGCCACCTTCTCAGGGGCAACTCGGGACGGGCAATAAATGTCGGCCTTGCCGGCGACGCCCACATCCCAAGAAGGAATAATACTTTTTTTTAAATCAGCAATCAGCAAGTAGAAAAATAAAGACAGTAAAGAAAGGCCTCCTTGAAGCCGACAGATGTGATCTGCTCATCGTTTTTTTTTTGTTCACGGTGTACCCAATGACAGCACTGAGCACTTCAAGGTCAGGTACGGCACGAGTCACATATAACAGAGAGACCTGCATTAACCTGACAATGTGTCTGTGCTGGAAAAAAATGCTTCAAAAGTTACTCGCTGCTTGATGAGCGAGACCTTTTCTGAACTCGCCGAGATTAAGTTTTCACTTGTCACAAATAGTTACTTGAACTTTAAACAGAGAAAATGAATCCTCTGAAGGAACAAACACGGTTACGGTATAAGATAGGGGGTGGGGGGGGGGGGGAAACTCAGTGAGGGAGGGAAAGTGCTGTGTCAAACCATTAAAGATGAAACGCAGCAAAACAGTGAATAAAAAAGGAAACCGTGAAGGAGCAGAAGTAGAGCGATGGGCAAGTCAGCACGAGCAAGTTCCACGTTTCAAGTTAACAGGTCTACAGGTTTGTCTCTGGCTAGACAGTGAGATATTCCCAGCCCTGCGGCGTGACCTAAAATGTTCCCTATGGTTGAATACCTTTTATAAATGCAGTGGAGGCCCGAACCTTGGCGGAGGGCTAGAGGCCCGAGCCTGTGGGCGGAGTCTCACCGGACGCCGTTGGGGATCGAGTGCAGCAGCTCAGTCGGCTACGTCCAGTGGGGAGCGGAAAGCAAAGGTCCACTGGGAAGCTCTTGGCCGCAGGGAGGTCGATCTGGAAGGCAAGTCCCATGCTCAAATGATGAAGGTGAGCAGGCATGATTGGGGGATGGGCAGTGGGCCCAGGTAGCTTCCCTTGCAGCACGGTAAGGGAGATACTTTAGGGGTAGGGAATGCACCCACTATTAGGGCCGGGGGGTGGGGGGAGGGGAGGTTTAAACAGTGAAGGGGGGAGATTGGAGGAGAGAAGACTGAAGGATGGCAGCAGATGGCCAGGGGGAAGTTTGTTCAGCAAGAATTCCCTAAGGAGCTGCCATCCCCATCCGACAACTACAAGAGAAATGCAGGGAACAGCACCAATCCTTGTACATAGCCATCTTTGACCTCACAAAGGCAAATGACACTGTCAAATGTGAGGGACAATGGAGCGTCCTCCTCCTTAGGGAGCTGTTGCTGAACACACTTCCCCCTGGCCATCTACTGCCATCCTTCAGTCTTCTCTCCTCCAATCTTCCCCCTTCACTGTTTAAACCGCTCCCCCCGCCCCACCCCCGGCCCTAATAGTGGGTGCGTTTCCTACCCCTAAGGTATCTCCCTTACCCCGAAAACCCGTGCTGCAAGGGCAGCTACCTGGACCCACTACCCATCCCCCAATCATGGCTACCCCCAAAAGTTTGTCACCATCCTCCGCCTGCTCCACGATGACATGCAAGCCGTGATCCTGACCAACGGATCCACCACAGACCCGATTCACGTCCAGACCGGGGTCAAGCAGGGCTGTGTCATCCTGCCAACGCACCTCTCACTGCAATGCTCCATCTCAGGCTCAACAAGCTCCCCGCTGGAGTGGAACTAAACTATAGAACCAGTGGGAACCTGTTCAACCTTCATCGCCTCCAGGCTAGATCCAAGACCGTCCCATTCTCTGTCGTCGAACTACAGTATGTGGACGATGCTTGCGTCTGTGCACATTCAGAGGCCGAACTCCAAGCCATCATCAACATCTTCACCGAGGCGTACGAAAGCAAGGGTCTTACACTAAACATCCGTCAGACAGAGGTACTCCACCAACCTGACCCCGCCACACAGCACTGCCCCCCAGTCATCAAGATCCACGGCGCGACCTTGGACAACATGGACCATTTTCCATACCTCAAGAGCCTACTATCAGCAAGAACAGACATTGATGCCAGCGCAGCCTTCTGTTGCCTGAGGAAGAGCGTGTTTGAAGACCAGGACCTCAAATCTGGCACCAAGTTTATGGTCTACACGGCAGTAGTGATACCCGCCCTCCTGTATGGCTCAGAGACATGGACCATGTAGAGTAGATACCTCAAAGCGCTGGAGAAGTACCATCAGTGCTGCCTCTGGATGATCCTGCAAATCTACTGGGAGGATAGACGCACCAACGTCAGTGTTCTCGCTCAGGCCAACATCCCCAGCATCGAAGCACTGACCACACTCGACCAGCTCCGTTGGGCGGGCCACATGCTCCCCGACACGAGACTCCCAAAGTAAGCGCTCTACTCGGAACTCCTACACGGCAAGCGAGCCCCAGGTGGGCAGAGGAAACGTTTCAAGGACACCCTCAAAGCCTCGTTGATAAAGTGCAATATCCCCATCGACACCTGGGAATCCCTGGCCCAAAGACTGCCCTAAGTGGAGGAAGAGCATCTGGGAGGGCGCTGAGCACCTCGAGTCTCGTTGCCGAGAGCATGCAGAAAACAAGCGCAGACAGCGGAAGGAGCCTGCGGCAAACCAGACTCCCCACTCACCCTTTCCTTCAACCACTGTTTGTCCCACCTGTGACAGAGACTGTAATTCCCGTATTGGACTGTACAGCCACCTGAGAACTCACTTCTAGAATGAAAGCAACTCTTCCTCAGTTTTGAGGGATTGCCTATGATGGTGATAAATGCAAATGTAAAGCATCTTCCGTGATGTCCCAAAGCATTTCAAATCCAACTAATCTGAATAGATATTGTTGTAATGTAGGAAATGCAGCAGCCAATTTGCACAAAGCTAGGTCGCTCGGACAGTAATGAGATAAATAACTAGATTTTTTTTAAGTGCTGTTGGCTTAAGTATAAATATTGGCCAGGACACCTCCCCTGCTCTTCTTCGAAATAGTGCCATGGAATATTTTACATCCATCTGAGAGGTCAGATACGGCCTGGGTTTAATGTCTCATCTAATCAAGCAGCACCTCTAACAGTGCAGCATTCCCTCAGTACTGCACCGAAGAGTCAGAATTCATCATTTACTCAAGTCTCTGGAGTGGGGCTTGTTGTCACAACCTTCTGACTCAGAGACAAGTGTGCCACCCACTGAGCCAAGGCTGACACGTAATTAAGAAATTACGTAGAAGATCAGCCATGATCTTATTGAATGATGGAGCAGGCTCGAAGGGGTGAATGGCCTATTCCTGTCCCTATTTCTGAAGTTCTTGGGGCGGATTTTCGGGTCTTCGGCGCTCCTGTTTTTTGCCCCGGAGCGGCGGCAATGGCGGCGGTGAGGTCTTCTGGGCCTCCAGTGCCCCGCAGCGATCCTTGGGGTTGGGTTTTGCGGTGGCGCGGAGCAGCACCGCCCGGAAGAGCTGCGCCCGGTGTGCAATGCCCCCGGTTGTGACACCGGCGCCAGTTTTGACTTCAGCCCAACCAGTCCGCCCGCAGTGACCGTCTGGGAAATCAGGCGGTCGAACGATACCGACAGCAGAGAGGTAAGTAATGGACTCCTAACGTAAGTGTGATTGTTTTTTTCTTTTAATTTTTTTTTGTGATTTATGTTGTGGCGGCACGGGCAATGTTTTGGGAATGTTTTCCTGGGATTTTTTTTCCTCCCCCAGGTGTCTCTCGGAACACTCCCGTCCCGGCTTTTTAGCTCGGGAATTTCCCATGCTAGCGCCCAAGAGAGGAGGTGTACAACGCCTCCCTTAGCGCTGCGCCCCCTGACTCAGCAACTGCCCAATGTTACTTGCCGAGGCGCAAACTGTTCCTGGGGGCAAATTTTACTGCCCAAAAATTATCAAAGCTGAAAATCTAGCTTCTTAAACATCTACTCCCTCCCCCACCGGCGCACCGTGGCTGCAATGTATATTATCTACGAGATGCATTGCAGGAAGTCGCTGTGGCTTCTTCAACAGCACCTCCCAAACCCGCGACCTCTACCACCTAGAAGGACAAGGGCAGCAGGCGCATGGTAACACCACCACCACCACCACCACCACCATTACACACCATTCTGACTTGGAAATATATCGCCTTTCCTTCATCGTTGCTGGGTCAAAATCCTGGAACTCCCTCGCAAACAGCACTGTGGGAGTACCTTCACCACACGGACTGCAGCAGCTCAAGGCGGCGGCTCACCACCACCTTCTCGAGGGCAATTAAGGATGGGCAATAAATGCTGGCCTTGCCGGCGATGCCCATGAATAAAAAAGAATTGCCACACCATTGGGTGCATTGAAGCACTGAGTCATGGTGGGGGGAGGGGAGAATTAACAGGAGGAAAAGGGATGTCAGTCAAAAAGCTCACCTGGTCGGCAGACAGAGTGTCCTTGGACATACGTCGGAGTTTCGATTCCAATGCTACGATTTTCCCTTCTTTCCTGACTATCTGAATTTGGAGTTCATCGTTCTTCTCCTCCAGCTCTCGGATTTGTTTGCGATATTTATCTTTGTCAATCAGACACTGAGAGAACTGTGTCTGGGCTTCATCTCGGGATCTGAATGCCTGGAGGGAGTGCAATGATTAGAAAGAGTGAAATATACACACACACACATACACACACACATTGCATGCCACAATGCATTTACTGGGTTTTGAAACTAATAAGAGCTTTCAGGCAAAGTAATAAAAAGCCCTTTATAAAAGAGCTGTGATACGTGAAAAGGAATGTAGGTTTAATCTGTTTGTAATTATTATCTTCAAACCAGCAGCGCAAGTGTGAATGAGGAAGGTTACAGTATAATGAAGAGCAGGGTGAATATTCTGTAATACCTTTACTATAAAAAGATACCCATTACTTTGAAATAAAATTTAATAGATTTTGTATCACAAGTTTTTTTTTATTAAGTATTTTTTCTCCTCTACATTTTTCTTCTTCCATTCAATTGACAGTCACCATCAGTCCTTTATCATCGTACTCGAGCGGTATTGGGCCTGGACAGCAGGCAATTCAACTATGGTAGCCACCACAGCTGAGCTCCACTCTGTTCCTGCCCTTGCCTCAGGACTAATTTCTCCCCTCCTGTGAATGTTGACTCAAACGTCAATTTCCCCCATCTAGGCTAGGACGAACAACCGCAGCGGGAAGCTGGCTTAAGCCCAGGATTCTACAGCAGGGTTTATTGTGTCATCTAAAAGACAGCACCTCTCTCAACGCAGCGCTCCCTCAGCACTGCACTGAAGAGTCAGAATACATCATTTACTCAAGTCTCTGGAGTGGGGCTCATTGCCACAACCCTCTGATGCAGAGCCAATAGTGCCACCCACTGAGCCAAGGCTGACACATAATTAAGAGACCCATTCTCTTCACGGAACCCTGCTGGGACAATTGGAGCTTTCAAGGCTGAGATTGACAGATTTTTGTTCAGTAAGGGTATCAACATCATCAACAACAAATTGTATTTATATAGCGCCATTAACATAGTGAAACGTCCAAAGGCGCTTCACAGGAGCGTTATGAGATTAAAAAATTTGACACTGAGCCGCATAAGTAGAAATTAGGGCAGGTGACCAAAAGCTTGGTCAAAGAGGTAGGTTTTAAGGAGCAAAAGCAAAACACTGAGGATGCTGGAATCTGAAATAAAAACAGAGAATGCTGGAAACACTCAGCGGGTCAGGCAGCATCTGTGGAGAGAGAAACAGTTAACGTTTTGGGTCGACTAGGGTGATCAGGGGTATGGCGAGAAAACAGGAATGGGGTACTGAAGTTGCAAGTTCAGCCATGAACTCACTGAAGGCGGTGCAGGCTCGAAGGGCCGAATGGCCTACTCCTGCACCTATTTTCTATGTTTCTATGTTTCTATGTCAGGTCAGCCGAATGTTTGAAAAGAGCACATTGTTAAGCACTGAAAGGGGGGGGGGGGGGGGAAGAAAGAACAAAAGGGAAGGTCTGTGATAGGGTGGAAGGCAGGAGAGATTAGAGAGACAAAAGAGATGATGGGATGAATTGAAATGGTAATGAAAGAAGCTAACAAAAGGTTAATCTGGATAGGGTGTGAGTGGTGGTTTTAAGGAACATCTTGAAGGAGGAAAGAGAGGTAGAGAGGCGGGGAGATCCCAGAGTTCAAAGGGTATGGCGCTAAAGTGGGTAAATGCAGTTCTGGTGCAGATCAGTCATTATCTAATTGAATGGCGGAGTTGGCTCAAGGGGCTGAATAGCCTACTCCTGTTGCTATTTTCCTGTGCTATACAGTGCATTTAGCCATTTATATATCAGTTGTGCTCTCCTGTTCTCTTTAAAGGTGGAGAGCTTGGGGAATTCTGTCAGTAGAAAGTACTAATTTATTTGAATTGTCATTGGAATATGCCTCCAACCTTGCAGGTGATCACTTCATATTGATTACACTTTAGCTCGGGTTGAAGCTCACTATTGCGCCTAAAGGTTATTTGGAATCAGCTCCATTAACTTCTCTTGCGTTTTGCCTTCAGTAATTATTAACTTCTGCTGACTCGGTGACCCGTGGGTCAGTAACCAAACCAAGCAGTAACTCTGAGCAGATCAATGGAGCCTCTGGGGGAGGCTTTCAAGCCACAGATGTAAGTTATGCCACTGAAGTATTTCTAGGGGGGCAAGAGAAGAACTGTACCGACAGATCGCTTTCGGGGTGAAATTACTCTTATTGCAATTAAAGCAAGTGCCAGCTGTCAGACAGGTTTGCTCGAGTACCTTCATGCATTGAAACCACATTGATCCGGGACTCTGCAGCACAGATTTCCTACATGAAAACATTGACGGCACTTCAAAAGTAAATTGGTTGAACATAAGAACATCAGAAATAGGAGTAGTAGGCCATTTGGCCCCTCGAGCCTGCTCCGCCATTTAATACGATCATGGCTGATCTGATCATGGACTCGGCTCCACTTCCCTGCCAGGAGCAGGCTGCATCCACCTTGTCAAGTCCCCTCATAATCTTATATGTTTCAATAAGATCACCTCTCATTCTTCTAAAAGAGATAAGTTTGATTGTTTTTTTTTTCCTTTTTGGGATTGAAGCTTATTTGCGGTGAGTAATATATGAGGAATGTGTTTTAGTTTTTTTTTTGTTCTGATTTTTTTGTTGTTGCAGGGAGGCTACTCTTAGGGCGCTACGAAGCCAGCTCTTTAGCACGGGATATTCGGTTGCACACCCAGCCTTGCGCCCTGAGATAAGTGCGGAACGCTTTCCTTAGCGCTCCGCTCCACTCTCCGGGCGCAGCTGCTGAATTTTTTGGCTGCCGACGCAAACCGTTTCCTGGCGCTAAATGTATCCACCGCCCAACAGTAACACTTCAATAAAACATCAACCTAATTTCCAGTTCACTGAACCTTGAAAATTGATGTCCACTTTTATACCTTTACAACCGATGGATTACTTTGAAGTGTAATCAAAGTCAGGTAAACAAGTTATATTGAAGGAGAAGGCCCAATCCATGCACAGCGCACTTCATGTCCTTTGAAAAGAAAATAATGCGAACTGTTATCCAGACCTGATCTCGCTCTTTTTCTACTTCCTCCAGTTGAAACATGATTGTGTTCATCCGATGCTTGTACATTTCGCAGTCTTTAACCAGCGTTGAACATTTCAGCTCCAAATCCTCTTTCTCCTCCAGATACTGCAACAGATTGCAAATCACAACCAGTGACAATTTCAGCTTCGGGCAGTAAGGGCACTTTGATTTCACACTGAAAACTTGCTGACGCTTATTACTTGATATTATGGCATACTGCAGTCACACATGATAATTAACAGAATCAATTCCGATTAGTAGAAAGGTGAATTTCAATTTCTGAGTGGGGTGGGGCTGGGGAAAGATTTGCTAAGAAACAAAAGCTCTGACTAGGCCACTGCTACATGAGATTGTTGGAATTAGCAGAGTGGTTCTCTTAATTGGAGCAACATGCAATGTTACTAGCTAATGGATGCAAGCTTCCATGAGGCATAAGAAGTGCAGTCACTAGCTGTGCCAATATTAACTGAAATTGCAGTTGATCTGGATGCACAGACAGAGCGCCAGTGCCAGATTTACCATCATCAATCTTACAATAACATTTTACAGTATCGATATTGTGTGTCAGTGCCCTACTGTTCAAATCTCTACAGGTGCCCTCACCTTATCTCGGAGCTCCTCCGCCTGTCTGTTCTCCTCCTGTAAGTTGAAAATCTTGTTGACGAGGTCTTGCCTGTCTTCCAGAGCCTCCTGACGATCGTGCTCCAAGATATCAAGGATTGCTTTTTCTGAGTCAGGTAAACTACGTTTCCCAGCCTGCATCAGGAAGACATACCATTAAAACAATTTGTTTTGGAATGGAAGAAGTGCTGATTCAAAAAGGTAAGGACTGTAGGAGAGAAAACGTGATTAGGTATTCTTTAGGCAAATCCGAGTAGAATGGCCCTTACCTTGTAGCTTACCTGTGAGCACTTACAGATGACTTATAATCTAGAGTACTTAAACCTTGAGGTTGACTAATGTATAATTTGAGATTTGCTTATGTGCTATTGGTTTATTTGACTGCTCTATGGCAGCATATACAGTGTTTCTTCAAATTAGCCACGGTAGCCTTGAGGAAGAGTTCATAGGTTTCCTTGAACAGGATGGTTTCCTTGAACAGTACATTGTGGAACCAACCAGGGAGCAGGCTATCTTAGATCTGGTACTGTGTAATGAGACAGAATTAATAAATGATCTCATAGTAAAGGATCCTCTAGGAAAGAGTGATCATAGCATGGTTGAATTTCAAATTCAGTTGGAGGGTGAGAAAGTTGGGTCTCAAACCAGTGTCCTGATCTTAAATAAAGGTGATTACAAAGGTATGAAGGCAGAGTTGGCTAAAGTGGATTGGGAAAATAGATTAAAGTATAAGACGGTTGGATAAGCAGAGGCAGACATTTAAGGAGCTATTTCATAACTCTCAAGAAAAATATATTCGAATGAAAAGGAAAGATTTTAAGAGAAGGGATAACCATCGTGGCTAACTAAGAAAGTAAAGGATGGTATCAAATTGAAAACAATGGCATACAATGTGGCCAAGATTAGTGGGAGGCCAGAGGATTGGGAAATTTTTAAAAATCAGCAAAATAATAGAGAAGATGGATTATGAGAGTAAGCTAGCAAGAAAGATAAAAACAGATGGGAAGAGCTTCTACAGGTATCTGAAAAGGAAGAGAATAACTAAAGTAAATATTGGTCCCTTAGAGGATGAGACTGTGGAATTAATAATGGGGAACAGGGAAATGGAAGGTACTTTGAACAAATATTTAGCATCGGTCTTCACAGTAGAAGACACTAAAAACATCCCAATAATGGATAATCAAGGGGCTATAGGGAGGGGGGGAACTTAAAACAATCACTATCGCTAAAGTAAAAGTACACGGTAAAATAATGGGACTAAAGGCGGACAAGTTCCCTGGACCTGATGGCCTGCATCCTAGGGTCTTAAAAGAAGTGGCCCCAGAGATAGTGGATGCCTTGGTTGTAATTTACCAAAATTCCCTGGGTTCTGGAGAGGTCCCAGCGGATTGGAAAACCTCAAATGTAACTCCATTATTTAAAAAAGGAGGGAGACAGAAAGCAGGAAACTATAGATTAATTAGCCTAACATCTGTCGTTGGGAAAATGCTGGAGTCCATTATTAAGGAAGCAGTAGCAGGACATTTAGAAAAGTATAATACAGTCAAGCAGAGTCAGCATGGTTTTGTGAAAGGGAAATTGTGTTTGACAAATTTGCTGGGGGTAATATATCAGCATGGATAGAGGATTGGCTAACTAACAGAAAACAGAGTCAGGATAAATGTGTCATTTTCCGGTTGGCAAACAGTAACTAGTGGGGTGCCACAGGGATGGGTGCTGGGGCCTCAACTATTTGCAATCTATATTAATGACTTGGATGAAGGGACCGAGTGTAATGCAGCCAAGTTTGTTGATGATACAAAGATGGGTGGGAAAGCAATTGTGAGGAGGACACAGAATCTGCAAAGGGATATAGACAGGCAAAGTGAGTGGGCAAACATTTGGCAGATGGAGTATAATGTGGGAAAGTGTGAGGTTATCCATTTTGGCAGAAAAAATAAAAAAGCTAATTATTATTTAAATGGAGATTACAAAATGCTGCAGTAGAGGGATCTGGGGTTCCTTGTGCATGAAACACAAAAAGTGAGTATGCAGGTACAGCAAGTAATCAAGAAGGCAAATGGAATGTTGGTCTTTATTGGAAGGGGGATAGAGTATAAAAGCAGGGAAGTCCTGCTACAACTGTACAGGGCATTAGTGAGACCACACCTAGAGTACTGCATACAGTTTTGGTCTCCTTATTTAAGGAGGCAGTTCAGAGAAGATTCACTATGTTGATTCCAGAGATGAGGGGGTTGACTTATGAAGAATGTTGAGCAGATTGGGCCTATACTGATTGGAATTCAGAAGAATGAGAGGTGATCTTATTGAAACGTGTAAGATTCTGAGGGGGCTTGACAGGGTAGATGCAAAGAGGATGTTTCCCCTCATGAGAGAATCTAGAATTAGGGGGCATAGATTCAGAATAAGGTGTCGCCCATTTAAAACAGAAATGAGGAGGAATTTCTTCTCTCAGAGTGTCATGAATCTTGGAATTCTTCAGCCCAGAGAGCTGTGGAGGTCACTGAATATATTTAAGATGGAGATAGACAGATTTTTGAACAATAAGGGAATGAAGGTTTCTGGGGAGCGGGCAGGGAAGTGGAGCTGAGCCGAAGATCAAATCAGCTATGATCTTATTAAATGGCGGAGCAGGCTCGAGGGGCCAAATGGCCTACTCCTGCTCCTTTTTCTTACGTTCTTAGGTCCATGGATTTTCTAATGTGCCTGATAGCCCATTTACATTAAGGAACCACTTTCGTGAGAGTTTGAAGTCCATGCAAATATCCAACAATTGCAGGTGGACATTTCAATAACAATTCCCTTCTGAGGCCATCAATCTGTCTGATTGGGTAGCTAACGTAGGTACAATGTTCCCAGTCACAGGTTCAAACCTTCACCAAGGTTCTATCAGTGAAAACAATCTGCGGGGTGGAGGGGGTGGGGGTGGGGGAGGGGGAGGGGGTGGGGAGACGGTATTTGTAACTTTTGGTGATTGTGTAGAGCGGGCGATATTGGATCGCTATATACCGCTTCCTACTTTCCTTTCCATCGACTTAGGAAAATCAGCAGAGGTGTATAATAATCCGATGTCGCCCGCTTTACACGATCCCAATGATTATTCCCATACACAAAGGGGGACAAGTGTGCTCACTGCCACTCACAGTACGCGAGTGAGCGCTGTCACATCACAATGAATCTTTTCAGTTTTTTCTTACTCAGTTTAGGGCTAGTGTAGTCGCAATGCAATGAGAAATCACACAAGCAGCAGCTCTTGATCACTTTCATAGTGCCTTTGCCATGCCAGTGACAGATTGTTGGCAATAGCCCCAGTGATGCTCTGAGGGTTAAATGAATCCTTGTCACGAAACAGTAGTAACGTGGCACTAACAGTAGTCTGCTCAGTTATTATAGTCATTACTGGCTTTAAGATGATCATAATCGGCCAACCGTAGAAGATGGCCAATGGGACCCTCTAGGCCAGTACAAGGCCATAAAATACATCCTTCGGCAGTTTGTATTGTTCCCTTGTGTGCAGAGTGCTGAAGCCGCATTGCGTTTGACAAAAGTACATACCCTGGAATGGTTTCAACGCTGTGATCACATGAGATGGTTCATGTGGCAGTCATAAACAGCTCAGCGTTTGCTCTCATGGTTTACGACGCCACCTGAACCTCTCAGTGACATTATTGTCTTCTAATTACCCCCAGGTATCCATTATTCTTCATGCAGCTCACTCCTCAATGGCCATGGCCTCTTATTAGTCCCAGGTTATCCATTAGTCTCTTAAATATTTTTTTTGGAGTCAGAATGACACGTTGCACTCGTAATGCGCTGCTGCCCTGGGCAAGAGATTGGAGCTTCAGTGACAGTCAACAGCACCACATGTTCTCAAACCTTTCAGATAAACACACTAAAGTAAGTAGTTACCAGATCATCATGGTTGAAGAATATTCGACACAGTCAAATAATTCCATGTAAATGAATGTAAATCTATGTTGATCAGTGGAATATCCAGGAATAACATATTGTAAATCCGAACCTCGGAGGTTTCTGGCAGGTTTTCAAGCTTTTATACAAACCCCATAGGGGGAAAAATTGGCCCGGTTTGCGCCTCCCATTAGCGCCTGCAGGGGGCGGTAACGGGGCATTAAGGGGGTACCGACCGGGCGCGGTGAAATCACTGACTTCCTGCGAACTTTCCTGGCAGTTTTGCGTTGGCGCTAACACTGACCACCTCGCTTTCCTATGCCCCGGAGATCATGACATCATCTGGTGTGCAGCGCCCCATTACCACCCAGATGCAATATTCGCTCCAGCTCCTTGCAACATCGCCGGGCGTCAACAACGGCAGTTGCAGGAGGCGTTGTCACCTCGACTGGCCGCTTGGGGAGCGCTAATTAAAGGCAGTGGTGGTCAGGTAGGCCAAAATGTATTTATCTCCCCATTCAGGTGCCTCCTCAATTCCTCAGCCCCCGCGATCGCTCAGCCCTGCGCGCGATCACTCAGCCCTGCGCGCGCTCAGAGTGCTTGGGGCTGCAATGCACGTAGCATAGGTGCTGTGGCCCAATACAGACAACATGAAATCTCATTCGCCCCAGCATTGCCGTCAGCTGCCGTCTGTACAGGCTCCTTCCCTTTAAGCGAGGAAAGGAGCCTGTGCAGAGGGCAGCTCTGCACTGAACTTCACTCAGCGTCCTGCCGATACCGTCCCTCTCACTTCCTTTCGCGCTCTAAGGGAAGTAGTGGTGCTTGAGTTAGCACTCCACTTCCCTCTTGGAGCGCTGAAGCAGAAGTTCCCGCTAACTGCAAATCTTTTTCACCCGGCGGTACTTTTGCACTCCCTGAAAAGCTATCGCCCCCAAATGGGTCGCGGTGCAATTTCTAGCCCAATGTCTTTCAGTAGTGTTATCAGGCACGTGTAACCACATTTTACTATGAGCAAGAGGATAGAAAACTGATAAAAACGCGGGCCATCACTGGGCTTTCCTCAACTCAGACAGTCTTATTTTAGCAGTGACATGCTCAACACCCAGTGTCAGCTGTGGCTCAGTGGAACCACACTCGCCTCTGAGTCAAAAGTGTGTGGATTCAAGGTTACTTGGCCATTATCACAATGCTATTTGTGGGAGCTTGCTGTGTGCAAATTGGCTACTGTGTTTCCTACATCATAACAGTGACTACCCTTCAAAAGTAATTAGTTGGCTGTAAAGCGCTTTGGGAAGTTCCGAGGTCATGAAAGGTGCTATATAAATGCAAGTCTTTCTTCTTTCATTAGTACTACAAGGAGGTTATGATGAACCTGTATAAAACACTGGCTCAGCCTCAACTGGAGTATTGTGTCCAATTCTGGGCACTGCACTTTAGGAAGGATGTGAAGGCCTGAGAGAGGGTGCAGAAAAGATTTACAAGAGTGGTTCCAGGGATGAGGGACTTCAGTTATGTGGATAGACTGAAGAAGCCAGGGTTATTCTCCTTAGAGCAGAGAAGGTTGAGAGGAGAGTTGATAGAGGTGTTCAAGATCATGTGGGGTCTGGACAGAGTAGATAGCGAGAAACTGTTCCCATTGGCAGAAGGGTCGAGAACCAGAGGACACAGATTTAAGGTGATTGGCAGAAGAATCAAAGACGACATGAGGAAAAACAAGTGGCTAGGATCTGGAATGCACTGCCTGAGAGGGTGGTGGAGGCAGACTCAATCATGGCTTGAAAAAGAGAATTGAATAAGTACCTGAAAGAAAACAGTTTGCAGGGCTACGGGGAAAGGGCCGGGGGAGTGGGACTGGCTGAGGTGCTCTTGCATAGAGCCGGCACAGGCTCGACGGGCCAAAAGGCCTCCTTCTGTGCTGTAACCATTCTCTGATTCTATTATTAGTGGATAGACAGTGTACAACATCTGGGCTCTGGAAGTTTATCTCTCTTTCTGAATGCTGCTTTTCACAGCGGTTGCTTTTCATAGTGGTTGCTTTTCACTATCTTTGCAATAATTCAGTACTTGAACAACTAAAATGTTTGAATAATGCAGCATTAAAGCAGAGGGCGTTCCATTGATTTATCAATCAATCTTCAATGTCATGAAGGAAGACATCTGTACACTAGCCAGTGTCGTCCCACTAACGCCTTACGATGCTGGTTAGAAGCAGCATGCCGATGATTTTAATTGAATTCCCTCTAATGCGACGTCTTGATGTTCCATTCCGGTGACTTCATGAATTGGGAGCGCTGTTCATGATGTCAATGGAGCAGAACTTTATGTTATCACATGGGGGAGGTCTGTGGATGAGCTCGACAGAATCAAACCTTCTGCATGTATTAAACGAATACCTCAGAAACAAAGGACTGGTTCTCAATATTGTCAAGGTTTCCTCAATGCTCATTACAGAATGTGCGAGATTCATTTTAGAGATCGGTAGAAATTGCCCTCCGCCGGAAACAGGGCGCACCAACCATTTTTGATGGATGCGGTGGCCTATCTGGCGAAATTCAGCTCCGCGGGGCTTTTTTTTCCAGCGGGGCGGAATTGGATCATCATGGGGGTGGAAGTGGGGGCGGGGCGGAGTATCCGCAGCTGTCAGTCATCAGCGCCACGCTGATGACGTCATCGCGTTGGTGCATCACAACCTCTCTCCCCTTCAGTTAAAGGGGAGGGCCACTGCGGACTCTGCATTCATTTTAGTTAGGTTCGCTGGGCCACCACGGAGGGTTTTGGCCAAGCGGGGGGTGCCAGGCTGCCTGTTGGCGGCCCGGCCCAACCCGGGGGCATAATTGTCACGCCGACCTGGCGGAAACAACATGGCAGACGCGGCAGTGCGCCCTCCCCTTTAAGGGCAACCGTGCCGTGATTTCACACAGAGCGCACCGACATTGATAGTAAAAGCTGTCGGGGGCACTGGCCAATGGTGGTGCCGCTCCGGCGGGGCAATGTCGGGTAAGGGGCAGTTTCGCGATGGGGTCCCCGCCAGACGGTAAAGGGTTGGCGCGGCGGGAAAACGGGCGGTGTGGTCCCGGACACCGCTCCACTCCTGAGTAAGGGCAATTTCTAAAATGGCAGCCCTTCCACGGAGATTCGGCGGCCATTCCACACTGCCCCGTGATCGCTGCTTTCCGGCAATTAGAGGCCTTATGGGGAGGGGCAATTTCGGCTCCGGGATTCCTGAAGATGATGCATAGTTAATGAGCAGATATTATCAACTAGTTGGCTTATACTTAACATTAAGTAGAAATATCATTAAAGTTTCTTCAAATACAAAGTGGAATTGAACAGATGTGACCTCACAAGATACGACCATAGTAGCATAACAAAATGATAATTCTGTTATTACCACCCCCACGACTGTAACTGACCTTTGTCTGCTGGGCGTGCTTTATCTTGAGAACTGAGAGAACTGAGACAACTGAGACAACACCCCTTTGGAACACACCCCTGAGCGATTTAGGCAACTGTTAATGTTAAAGCAAAGATTGTGGGGGTGGGTGCTTGCTAAAACAAGCACAGGCCATAGGAAATCCTTGCTACACATCCTTCTTCATTTCTGTCAATAGATCTTCTATTCACTAGCCGAGAGGTTCCCATTCTGGGGTGTGGGTGAAACCCCTGGGGAGGTGTGTGGAGTAGGGGGCCGGTGTGGAGGGCATTAGGCGAGAAGGATGGGATTGGATAAGATTAAGGTACCCAAGTGTCAGCTGTGACTCAGTGGGTAGCACTCTCTCTCGCCTCTGTGTCAGAAGGCTGTGGGTTCAAGTCCCGCTCCAGTGACTTGAGCACAAAAGAAATGTAGGCTGACACTCCAGTGCAGTGCTGAGGGAGTACTGCACGGTCAGAGGTGCCATCTTTTGGATGAGAGGTCTCAAGTGGACGTAAAAGATCCCATGTCACTATTTCGAAGAGGAGCAGGGGAGTTACCCCTGGTGTTCCTGGCCAATATTTATCCCTCAACCAACAGAACGAAAAAACAGATTATCTGGTCATTATCACATTTGTGTTTATGGAAGCTTGCTGTGCGCAAATTGGCTGCCACATTTTCCACATTACAACAGTGACTACACTCCAAAAGTACTTCATTGGCTGTAATCTATCTTTCTTTCTGTTATATATGTGGACCTGTATTTACTCTGTACAGCCACCAGAGGGCTCATTCCCCGGAGTCCCAAGGGATTAGCACAGGTATTTAAGAAGGCTTCACAGGTTGGAGAGGCGCTCTGGAGACCTGCAATAAAAGACTACGGTCACACTTTACTTTGAGCTCACAGTGTTCAGTCTGACTCTTTCTCCATACACAACACTCACTCACTCACTCACTCTCTTTCTTTCTTTCTCTTCACTATCAACCAGAGGTTCCCATACTGGGGTGTGGTGTAACCCCCTGGGAAGGTGTGGGGACGGTGGGGGGGGGGGGGGGGGGAGCTTGGGGTGGGGGCATCAGGCGAGGAGGACGGGATGGCATAAGATGAAGTTGCCAAAATCCACCTGTTCCGCCTCCTCCAGCAACACGTTCCCAGTGAGCCAGCTCTTACGGACATTACCAGCAGCCCATATCCCAGTCAGCTCCATCCTAGAACAGGTCCCCCCCCCACCCCGCCCCACACCCCTCAAAGAGGAAATTCTGGATAAGATAGGTGGTAATTCATGTGCATTATAACAGTCAAGAAGGAAGATTAATGCTTGAGTTTTAACCTTCCTAGTTTACAGTGCACTTCCATGGAGACCCTGCTGGAAGATAATATTTAGATTTTGTGCGAGTTATTTGGCACGGCAGACTAGATTTCAGTTGATACTCTGAAAGACATTCAAAACCATAACAGTTAAACAATAGCTATGGTTCTACACAAAGGGCGACACTATTTAAAAAAAGAGAAAATAAAGAATTTTTATGAAGTGACATGCCAGTTAATGAAGAACTTGCATTGGCTGAGTGTTTAATCAGCCTGAATGTTCTGCCTGGTGTTATTTTAACACTGCAGGGTTATGCTGGTGTTTAAATAACCCGATCGTAAAGTCCAGGCTGTCATCTCATTGACAGGAGTTCATTTTAAGACTTCATTTGAAGTATCTGCAATCATCATTAACATCTCTGTCCTGTCCGTTTTTGAATGTTTAAT